>NW_024757794.1:5120487-5145487 GCF_018991925.1 Homarus americanus
CTTCTCCTCCCCTTCCTCTTCACCTAACCTTCCTTCACGTCCATCCACCTTGATCAACCCATACACGCCTTTCCTGACCTAACTAATGAATATTTTTCGTGCATGAGGGATACCATTCAGAGTTACGCAGAGAGAGAGAGAGAGCCTGACAGATAGAGCAAATGATGAATGACGGGAGGGCGAGGGGACACGAGGGGAAAGATTAAGCATGGAAGGAAGAGGAGGAGAGGGGAAAATGAGATGGAAACGTGACATGGAGGAGAGGGGATAGTGAATAAGAGGGGGGAGAGGGAGAGGGAGCTTAGTAATGTAATCAAATAGGGAGAAAAGACGAAGAAGAAGAAGGCAGAAAGTGAGACTAGGCGAAAATGAGGTGACAACGTGACAAGGAGAGAGAGAGGGGGGAGGTGGGAGGGGGAGAGAGAGGGAGGTAGGGAGTTCTGTAATGCAATCAAATGGGGAAGAGGTAGAAGGAAAAAAAAGTGTGGACAAGACGTGGGTGTAAAATGAAGTGTGAGAGCTCAATAGTTAAAAATAACATTAAATTCTTGTTAAAAAGCCAATTTAGTTTTTAATTTTGTTTTTGTTTTTACTTTCCCTTCCGGGTTGTGAGGTGTTATCAATTTCTTCACTCTCAAGTAAACCGAAGAGTGGGAAGGAAGGTGTTAAGGAATAAGTGATGATTGAAGGAGGACAAGGAGAGGGATAATAACGAGGAAGAGAAATATTGTGATGTAGAGATGGAAGAGGGTGTCGTTGACCAGCTCTGTGTGTGTGTGTGTGTGGGAGGGCTAGCTATACCTCCTACCACACACCTACACCACCACCGCTTCCCTGTGTGTGTGTGTGTGTGTGTGTGTGTGTGTGTGGGAGGGCTATACCTCCTACCACACACACCTACACACCACCACTGCTTTCTCACTGTGTGTGTGTGTGGTGTGAGGGCTGAGCACTCTCCCACCACACACCCACACCACCACCGCTTCCCTGTGTGTGTGTGTGTGTGTGTGAGGGTTAGCTATACCTCCCACCATTACTGACCCACACCACCACCGCTTCCTGTGTGTGTGTGTGTGTGGGAGGGCTTAGCCACCCCACACACCCACACCACACCACCGCTTCCTGTGTGTGTGTGTGTGTGAGGGCTAGCTATACCTCCACACACACCTACACCACCACTGCTTCCCTGTGTGTGTGTGTGTGAGGCTAGCTATACCTTCCTACCACACACACCCACACACCACCACCGGGGCTTCCCCTGTGTGTGTGTGTGTGTGTGTGTGTGTGTTAGCACCTCCTACCACACGCCCACACCTCACACCACTGCTTCCCTGTGTGTGTGTGTGTGTGTGTGTGAGACATGATACCTCCTACCACGCCCACACCACCACCGCTTCCCTGTGTGTGTGTGTGTGTGTGTGTGTGTGAGGGCTGGGGCTTACACCTCCTACCACACACCTACACCACCACCGCTTCCCTGTGTGTGTGTGTGTGTGTGTGTGTGTGTGTGTGGGAGGGCTAGCTATACCTCCTACCACACACCTACACCACCACCGCTTCCCTGTGTGTGTGTGTGTGAGGGCTAGCTATACCTCCTACCACACACCTACACCACCACCGCTTCCCTGTGTGTGTGTGTGTGTGTGTGTGTGAGGGCTAGCTATACCTCCTACCACACGCCTGGCTGACCACCACTGCTTCTCTCCCTGTGTGTGTGTGTGTGTGTGTGTGAGGGCTAGCTATACCTCCTACCACACACACCTACACCACCACCGCTTCTGAGTCAATGTCAACTTGTCTGGCGATTTGAATCTATCTATCTATCTCGGAGTCTCCTGTTGTAGCAGTCAATAAGTCTCACATTAATTCTCTAATCTCAGTCGTATCAAGGAGGAGGGAAGGGAAGGAGAGAGGAGAGGGGAGGGGAGGGGAATGGAGGGGAGGGGGAATGGAGGGGAAAGGGAATGGAGGGGAGGAATGGAGGGAGGGAATGGAGGGGTGGGGGGGAAAGAAAGAGGGCTTTTAACCGTGACAGGACATTAATTAAACCTCCGCCACATCATACAAATAACATCATCCTTCCTCACTTTATACAGATCAAGTATTAATGCCAGAAAGAGCAACGATCTCTGCCCTACCTCCTCATGCCCTCACGCCCCCACACGTTAATCCCGGTAAACTTATTGTCTAAATCAGTTTAAAAACGGCCACAGTCATCACAAGTGAATTATGTCACATGTCTCCTCTGCCCGGCCACGCCACGCCGCCCCCTAATACAATTTGCATGGGAAGTTCTCCACAACTGGCGGCTCTCTTTACGTGCGATTATATTACAGTACCGGGATATGTCGCCCCCCCACCCCCTCCCTCCTCTACTGCTCCGCCACGCCTCTGTTAAGTGACATGATGTGATGGTGGGTGTGGTGGTGAGGTGTGGTGGTGAGGTGTGGTGGTGAGGCGAGGTGTGGTAGTGAGGTGTAGTGGTGGGTGGTGAGGTGTGGTGGGTGGGGTAGTTTGGTGTGGTGGTGGATGGCTGGTGTGGTGGTGGATGGATGGTGTGGTGGTGGATGGCTGGTGTGGTGCTGGATGGTGGTGGGTGGATGGATGGTGTGGTGGTGGGTGGATGGTGTGGTAGTTGTGTGTTGGAGTGTGTGTGTGTGGGGGGGGGGTGGAAGAGTGCTAGGGTATGTACAGTGTCGGGGTACAGTGTTGGCGAGGAGTTATGGTATTGGCCAGGTATATAGTGAGACAAGAGGCCTATAGACCTTGGAGATGATCAAAACCTGACAGCGGTTTAACAGATATCAAACGTTCTGTCATATACCACGTGTGTCTACCTACAACTCTCCACACACTCACAACACTCGATTCCCACACCACCAGCCAACAACCCCCCTCCCTTCTCCTCTTGCGGCATTTCTTTCTACACTCAACGTAAACAAGAAACATAATCCCTCGCTACACCTTCCTCCTTGACCTGTCTTAGTCTACGTCATTCATCCCTGTCTTGTCTCTCACCTGGGCGTCTCTCACCTGGGCGTCTCTCACCTGGGCATCTCTCCCACGCCATCCTTCCCTCCCACGCAATCCCCCCCTTACACGCACCTCCCTCCCTCCCTCCCACCTGCAGCCGCCGCATGTGACTGACTACAAACACGTGCTAATGCAGTTTCCCGTGATCAGGTGACGCCATTAACGCCACTCTCAAACATCCCGGGGAATTATGGACCGTAAACCTGAGACTGGCTGGACACGGGTCGGGCACACACGGTGGGTGACACGTCGAGGAGGAGGAAGACATGGAGGAGGACAGAGAGGAGGAGGACATTGTGGAGGAGGAGGAGGAGGAGGGTATGGAGGAGGAGGAGTACAGGTGAGGAGGAGGGGGACATGGAGGAGGAGTACAGGTGAGGAGGAGGGGGGCATGGAGGTGGAGGAGGAGGAGGACAGGTGAGGAGGAGGACATTGTGGAGGAGGGGAACACAGGAGGAAGAGCAGTTATACCTCACGTAAAGAGAGACACCCAGGTAACTCAGTATAATAACTCATAGAAGTGAGACAAGACTGTTCTCTTTCTCTTCTTCCTCTCTCTCTTCCCTCTTCTTTTTCTCTCTATAAACCCTTCTCTTCCCTTCTCCATCTCTCCTTCGTTTTTCTCTTGCTCTCAATATATCTAAATATCCATTACTCTCTCTCTCTCTCTCTCTCTCTCTCTCACCTCCCCTCTTAGGACTCAGCCATTATCCAGAAGACTATTTCCTCGTTCCCCAGAATGGCTGTTGGCTTGTTCCCCTCACTGTCATCTCGCCCGGGGAGGGAGGGAGGGAGGGAGGAGGAGGGAGGGAGGGAGGAGGAGGAGGAGGAGGAGGAGGGTGGAGGTGGGGAGGGTCGAGAGGAGGGAGGGGCTAGGAGGAGGGTGGAGAGTGGGGGAGGGGGAGAAGGAAGGGGAGGTAAGGGAGAGACTGTTATTAGGCAGAGACAATTGGCACTCTACGAGGGGTTGTGACACTGTGTAAAGGGTGCCACCTATAGTACTGTGAAGGGTGCCTATGGTGCTGTGTTGGGGTGCCACCTATGGTACTGTGTAAGGGTGCCCACCTATGAGTACTGTGTAAGAGGTGCCACCTATGGTACTGTGTTGGGGTGCCACTATGGTACTGTGTTGGGGGTGCCACCTATGGTACTGTGTGGGGTGCCACCTATGGTACTGTGTGTGGGGGTGCCACCCTATGTGCTGTGTTGAGGGCGCCACCTGTACTGTGTGAGGTGCCACCTGCTATGGAGGTGCCTTGCTGTGAAGGGTGCCACCAATGGTAATGTGTAAAGGGTGCCACCTAGTGGTACAAATGAGGTGCCACCTATGGTACTGTGTAGGGAGTGCCACCTGGTACTGTGTTAGGGGGTGCCACCAATGGTGCACTGTATAAGGGGCTACAAATGGTGCACTGTGTGAGGGGTGCCACCTGTGGTACTGTGTGGGGTGCCTTTGCTGTGTAGGGGTGCCACCTATGGTGCTGTGTGGTGTGCCACCAATGGTACTGTGTGGGGGTGCCACCTATGGTACTGTGTGAGATGCCACCAATGGTACTGTGTGGGGTCCTATATCTGTGTGGGGTGCCACCAATGGTACTGTGTGGGGGTGCCAATGGTACTGTGTGAGAATGCCACCAATGGTACTGTATAAGGGGTGCCACCAATGGTACTGTATAAGGGGTGCCATAATGGTACTATAAGAGGTGACAACTATAGTCAGTCTAAGGGGTGCTATCTATGGTACTGTGGTACTGTTAAAGGGGTGCCACTTATGGGACTATGTAAGAAAGTGCCATCTATAACACAGTGTACGAGAGAGAGGGAGGGTTACCAGGCACTACACACAGCACTGTACATCAAGAGTGCTTCAGTATTAACAAGCCGTGACGCAGCACATGCCAACCACAGCAACATATAGACTAGTATACCCTCCTCCCCCATCGTGAATGACCGAGCATAGAAACAGGGAGTAACAACAATAACAACAGAATGTAAACAAAATACTGACTGGAAGAACATAGTAACCAACCCTTTTTTCTCTCTCATTTTCTTCAAACCTCAACCTTCTTCTCCTTCTTCTTCTTCTTCTCCTTCTCCTTCTCCTCCTCCATTTAACTAACTTGTGTTTGTACCTGTAACTTGTTGTTTTCATTCTACTCTAAAACACCGAGGAAAGGAAGAATAGGAGGAGAAAGAGAGTGGAGGAAGAGGATGAAGAGGAGGTGGCGTCAATATCTTCCGAGAACTTCAGGGTTTTTTTCTTCGTTAGAGCGGTGTGTATGGCGGGTGTTGGTAAAGTCATCACACACACACACACACACACACACACACACACACACACACACAGTTCATAAAAGAAACAAGGAAGAGGTGACAGAGAAGAGGAGGAGAGAAAAAAAGGGGTGAAGGAGAGGGAAAAAAAGAGGTTGAAGGAGGAGGTGAGAAAGAGATTAATGAGGAGAGAGGAGGGAGTGAGAGAGGGGGGAGTGTGAGGGAGGGAGGTGAGGTGAGAGGGAGGAGGGAGGAGAGTGAGGGGAGAGTGAGGAGGGAGAGTGAGGGAGGAGGTGAGGGGGAGTGAGGGAAGGAGAGTGGGGGGTGAGGGAGGGGGGAGTGGAGGGAGGGAGAGTGAGGGAGTGCAGGAGGGGAGGTGATGGGGAGGATTGAGGGAGAGGATAAAAATGAGGGGAAGTGAGGGAGGGGAGGTGAGAGAGTGAGGGAGGGAGGAGGGAGGAGGGAGGGAGGGAGGGAGAGTGAGGGAGGAGAGTGAGGGGGAGGAAGGAGGGAGGTGGGGGGTGAAGGAGGAGAGTGGGGAGTGAGGAGGGGGGGAGAACGAGAGGGGAGACAGGAGATGGAGGAAAGATGTAGAAGGGGAGGAGGAAGTGAGGAGGAGAGTGGGAGGGTAGGGGATAGGGAGGAGTGAGGGGGAGAGAGGGGGGAGAGAGAGGAGGGGGAGGAAAACTGGGAGAGCCAATAAGCGTGAATATGCCAAACTTTACTCAGGTTGACTTCTACCAGAGATAGGTGTGTGTGTGTGTGTGTGTGTGTGTGTGTGTGTGTGTAAAATCACCCAGGGTTCATTTTATTCACATATCAAAACAAAACAAGACACACATCGTTAACTACACACACACACCAAGTGTCAATGACCCCCCACGATACAGCTCTCCCAGGGTAAATAGTGACTCCTAACACTCCCATTGTAAACAGGTTAAGTGTAGCTCAGTTTGGATTAGGTTACTGTAGGTCAGGTTAGGTTAGGTTAGGTCAGGTCAGGTTAGGTTAGGTTAAGTTAGGTTAGGTTAAGTTAGGTTTGCTCAGGTTAGGTTAGCTCAGGTTAGGTCAGCTCAGGTTAGGTTAGGTTAGCTCAGGTTAGGTTAGGTCAGCTCAGGTTAGGTTAGGTCAGGTTAGGTCAGGTTGGATTAAAATAGGTTATGTTATGTCACGTGTGGTTAGGTTAGATTAGGTTAAGTTAAAGATTTACTTCAACAACCCGACACACCAACACCCCCCCCACCTTCCTCCTCGCATTTCCTCCTCAGTTCCCCTTTAAAACCTAACTGCATACTTCCTCGTCAACCCTCCCCCTTCCCCCTCACACTTCCTTTACGTTATCATTCTACTTCTTCATGCCACTTCCTCATTATCTCTCTCCTCTCCTCCTCTTCTTAATCTCTTCCTCCTTCGCCTCCATGCCTCTTCCATCATCATCGTCATCATCATCATTTTATCTGGGTCTGTCTTTCTTATTCATTATATTTAGTTTATGTTGAGAGAGAGAGAGAGAGAGAGAGAGAGAGAGAGAGAGAGAGAGAGAGAGAGAGAGAGAGCAGCGGCAACAGTCCCGTTATCCGAAACACCTGTGCTCCTCCCCCCCCCACCACCACACCTGTTCCTACACCTGTACACCTCAAACACCTGTGACACAACCTACATAACTACATTACTTTCACTTTGTTCTAAATACAGGTGACTCGATATAAACAACTGACAGTAAATCCGCACAGGTAGAAATGGCTTACCAAATAATGCCACTCTAACACTTAACTACAGATGTTCTTTACGTTTTCAATACACTTATAAGTAGTAGTATAAGTAGTAGTAGTAGTAGTAGTGAGAATATTTATCATAAACAAAAACAACGAAAAGAACACGTGTTTTATCTTTAGCCGATAAGTAAATCATAATCGACTAAATTAATGTAAATTGACCCATTGTTAATTATTTATATATATATATATATATATATTTAAAACACATTTGTTGTACACTGAACTAAAACAGCAACGACCTCAATATTATTACAAACATATGACTTTACAAACATATGACTCAACTAAGATGTTTTTCATACAGGTTAGGTCAAGTCGGGTTAGGTAAATTGATGTTAAATTGAGTTAGAATCATGGTATTTTAATCTAGAATCTCTGGGTTAGGTTAAATTGATGTTAAATTTAATTGTGAAGATTATAGTATGTTAAAAATTATAGAACTAATGGAGATGAAGCGCCCTATAATCACTCAACCACTTGCTATGGGTGTATAATTATTTCGTATAAAGATTCTAATTATACTAACCAAAAACAAGATCCCACAAGGTAATTAATCACAATGTAAACAAACTGTTATATGACGAATTACATGATAATTATATAACATCTCTTCACTTTCTGCTAATTAATTGTATAACATATTTTTCCTCTTATTTTTTATAATCCAAACATGACGTACTATAATCCATTCATGGAATAATTTACGCCAAAGTTCTGTGGACGTGTTATAATGCGTACATCGTGTGTGTGTGTGTGTGTGTGTGTGTTGCGTAACTTGTGTGTAATTATAACTTTATTTTTGTTCACTTCCGCGTATCATTTTTTGCCTCTATTGTCTATGTTATTATTATTATCGGACATTTGTACTGGTAATGGTTATAATTACAATATTATTTTTGGTTTAAGAATAAAACTAAAGGTTGGTAAGATTATATAAGAGATTTGGAAATAATAAATAACTTCTAAATATTCTAATAAAATTGCATATCGAAAAAACGGAAATGTTAATATTTATGTCTCTAGCTTTTGTTTCTGTGCATTTAAAGTTGAGTAAAATATTAATGTAATCAAGAAAAATTTATGAGTAGGAAAGAAGTTTTTAAATTTTACGTAGGTTGTTGTCAAGGAATACCTTAGCAACGGGACCCGGCAACAAAGGAACACTGACTGAGACACACACCCAAGGCTCAGTCACTTCTTGAACGCAGGCGTCTCCCACCCACCCGTGACGTAGAAATGACGTCACAAGTCCAACCTAGGTGTGTAGTTGTCATGTTGTCATATTCCATTAAGATATTATGGGACCAACACTGAGGATAAACATGCAACAAAAACTTCATATAAGTGAATGATTAATAATCATCAATAAGTGGTGGGTGTTTAGGTAGCTTGAAAATTTATATATTAAGAAAAAACTCGTAAACAAAATACTCCCCCCTGTCAACTTCTCGCTAGCAAACGGTGATGCCATACAGAGAGCACGACATTCTTGCAGTTACAACATATAGACCGCAGTTACGAATCAATAACCATTCTGCTTTTAAAAATAACATATCAATATAATGTCTTACTCACGGTCAAAAATCACATGACTCCTTAAGAGTTGTTTGATGTTGTGTAAGAGGCTAAAACAGCGAGTATCGTCTTAGGGTGGCGGGATTCATGGTGATTGCCAAGCGTCGCAACATGTGACTACGGAGGTTCAATATTGCCTCGTGAAAGCAAAACCTCTCCCCGCCAGCCAGCCCAGAGTTACGTAAGGAGTGTGTTGGACCATGGCTCATCCCGCGTGTGTGTGCCTTTCCTGTTGCAAGTTACTAACCTTTCAAGGACGATGATTTTAACTTATAACCCTTTGAGGTCGATGACTGGAATTACTGAGGACGATGATTTTAAGTTATGACTCTTTAAGGACGAGAATTTCAGATAGAACCGCTTGTTCAAGGGGACAGAAAATGTTCCAACACGACAGTAAAGGAAAAGTGACAATTTTATGAAGGAGTAAAGGAACATCCTGACGCTAACCTAATCTAACCACAACAAACAAATCTCACTTAACCTAATCCCGTATTTCTGGCTGCCTCTCCTTGCCTGACGAATGGAGGCTTTTACAGATTGAGGGATGATTTGTTTTAACGGTTATGGCTTAGAGGAGTCAGTGTCTTATTCTTGTGAGATGATTCAGCCACTGACTAGATAAACTTTGTGAAGAAAACGTAAAATAATAAAGCACAGTTGAGAGAGGTAAACAGTGTGTGTGTGTGTATGTGTGTGTAGAGGTGTTGTGGGTTGACGCGTGGCACCTGAGCTGGTTAATGCCACTTTTGGCACTCACTCCTCACCTGTGAAAGGACGAGGTCACGAGACTATTGATTCCTCGCCACCCATCAGCTCTGTGAATATTGCATGACTCGCATGACGGAGCCTACCAGAGTGGCCTTCACTCTACCCTACCTACCTACCTTCCTTCCCTCCCTCCCTCACTCTCCCTTTCTCCCTCCCCTAAATATATCCCTTCTTCCCTCCCCCACTCTCTCTCTCATCTGCGTATGTAGCAAAACAAACCAGCTATAGGGATAACTACGTAAGCGTATACGCAATTTTTTAGAAGCATCTGAAGATCAAGGTTTACGCCGGCAATGTTGTCTTACGATTCACTATTGTCATTTATCGTTGGAAAATTATCATAAGAGTTACTGACAAATATACAGATGTGTAGGTGGTAGGTAGATACAACGTAGGGAAGTCATGTACATATTGTCACTTGTATACGGGGCATAGAAAGACATGCACGCACACAAACATACACATCGCTACCAAACGTACACACACGCACACCAGACATGCACAAATCAAAGTCAAACACACGTACACAAAACACATGCACAAAGGAAGTGTATAAAATTTGGGAGTATAATATGTGTACAGTCAGGTATAACGAGTGTAATGAGTCAGGTGATATACGGGTATGTTGGGACACCTGCGGCACATGACCCACATGGAGGCAAGCATGACACACCTACCATGCACATGTGGCACTCCTACCAACACTTAACACCTTTGTGTTTATGTGTTTCACTTGTGTGTCATGTTGATGGTGATGGAGGAGGAGGCAGCTTGTATGCATGCATAAACACACACACAGATATATATATATATATATGCACACGTACACAAAGGCATGCACACACGCACACACACACACAAAAACAATATATGTACACGCACACAAAAGCATGCACTGATACATATACACACACACATATATATGCACACGTACACAAAAGCATGCACCGACACATATACATACGCACGCACGCACACATACACACAGTCACATCCACCACCACGCACTAGCAGGGTTTGGTAGTGGACTACTGCACCATCCTCGTCATCGCCACCTACACACCTCACGCAGTCCGCCACTACAACAAAATTCAGCCCATAAGAGTCCGCACTGAGATGTAAGAACAGCACCATCCCATCTATTGTTAAAATAATAAACAACAACTGATTGGTGTACTGTACAGCCCTGTAAATGTATTCAACGTATATCATTATGTCTAAATCACATGTAAGTTTGTATATTTTCAGCCACCGGCTGCAACTCTATTATAAACCGTTTATTATTATTATTATTTATTATTACACACACACAGACATATATGCACACGTACACACACGCGCACACACACACACACACACACACACACACACACAATAAAAAAAACATAAAACGATCAACCCCGAGTAGAAAACAGTGTTACCAATTTAGGCTAAAACCCCAAAAAAATCTTCCCCTACCTACCCTCACCTAATCCTCCTCCCTGCCCTTACTCTAAAGGTCGCCCTCCAATCTTGTATTACAGAGCACCTCCACCTCGTGTGTTAGGTGAGGTGAGGTTAGAACTAGGTTAGGTTAGACTTGGTTAGGTTTGGTTTGGTTATATTAGGCTTGGCTAGGTTAGATTAAGTTAGGTTAACATTACAGTAGTTAATCTTCAGGTGAAAATAAGCTGGGGGGGGTTAATCCTCAGGTGATCCAATAACTCAATATTCTTACAGCTGTGACGGATAACGTGAACAGACTTGATGCCCAGGTACAACCGAATACACCTGGCCTGAGCACGGTGGGTTCGTGTACTGTACGTGAGGAAGGTTCGTGTACTGTACGTGAGGAAGGTTCGTGTACTGTACGTGATTCGGATCAGAGCCATCATGACCTAATTGTCTGAATTTTATAAAGGTAAAAAAAAATGTGTTGTGTGTGTGTGTGCGCGCGCATTTCAGTACCTACACAAATATTTGACACCTGTTCACACTCTACACTTGTACACCTAACAACTGTAGAGAAGGAGATGGAAGAGGCACACAGCTCCTACGTCACGGCGATAATATGAAGCCCTGCAGTGTCTGGGTGAAGTGAGGTGAGGCCACGATAGGTAAGGGTCAGGTTAGGTCAGGTTAGGTTAGTTCAGGGTAATATGGGTTGGGTTGGGCTATGTTAGGTAAGAGTTGAACTGTTCTTGTTAGTTTAGGATAAGATAGGTAGGTTAGAACAGATTAGGATGGCTTAGGGAAACGTTAGGATGGGATAGGATAGGGTTAGGTTAGTTCAGGTAAGATGGGTGGGGTTGGGCTATGTTAGGAAGCTGGACTGTCTTGTTAGTTTAGGATAAGATAGGTAGGTTAGAACAGATTAGGGGATGGCTTAGGGAAACGTTAGGTTGGGCTAGGTTAGGTTAGGTTAGTTCAGGTAAGATGGGTGGGGGCTATTAGTAAGAGTTGAACTGTTCTTGTTAGTTTAGGATAAGATAGGTAGGTTAGAACAGATTAGGATGGCTTAGGGAAACGTTAGGATGGGATAGGATAGAGTAAGATGTGTCAGCTGTGTTCCCCGACTCGTCATAGCCCCACCACCTTCACACACACTTACGTAAATAGAGTTAGTCAAGTAAGTCAGGGTTTCCTTGTACGGGTGAAGCAGAGGCCAGCTGACGGTGCTCGAGCAGGGGTTAGGTTAGGTTTACCAGTGTGTGTGGATTAACCATAGGTAATCTACAAGCAACCATACTCACGTATAACTAGTCACTACAAGCACACACACACACACACACACACACACACACAATAAGCCGCGTTCCAGCTTTCACGACCCTTTTTCCAGGCGTGTCCTCTTGACGACGACATCGCCAACAGGTAGACAGATGGATATGGGGGGTGAGGGAGGAGCCAGTGGGTGGGTATGGACTGGTGGGACTTTTTTTTTGGTGGGTAGGGTGGGTAGGTGGGACAGGGTGGGTAGGAGGACTGGGTGGTAGACATGGGGGTAAGGTATCTGTGTGGTCATCTCGGCGAGTTCCGTTACCAGAGGAAGGGACAAGTCTTCCTGTCCCTATTGATGTAACCTGCCCATGAATCACGCGCCGTCTCACCTGGGACAGGGAAATGGGGGGAGGGAGAGGGAGGAGGAGAAAGGAAGAAAGGAAGGAAGGAAGGAAGGAAGGAAGGAAGGGCACAGTAGTAGCAGGGTATGACTCTCTCAGCACATCTGTCTCAGCTTAATGTTTGTCTAAATGATGAAATATGCAGAGGACGCCCCCCCCACCACAGCTGCTGCCTCATCCATCTCTCTTCCTCCTACTGTCAACACTACTACCACCATCACCAACGAGAACATCAATATCCCATGACCTTGACCTTTGACCCCTACCTCCAACAAGAACAAAAGACAATCGACAACACTCACCATCCCTGGACATGCCGAGAGCTAGACACTTCTGAAGGCGACAGTACTGACAGCGGTTGCGGTTGACGCGGTCCACCACACAGTTCTTCTGACGGGGGCACTGGTAGTTCACAACCGAGGACTGAGACCTCCTGAAGAAGCCTTTGCAACCCTCACACGTGATGACGCCATAGTGGACACCTGACGACTTGTCGCCACACACTTTGCACGGGATGATCTCGATCTGAGCTGTTGAGGGAGAGAAGGTGCGAGGGTATTAGTAACCTGTGAACAGTAGTCATCACACACACACACACACACACACACACACACACACACACACACACACACACTCACACACACACACGATAAATCCTCGGGCAAATCACAATTATCAATACTAATAGCAACAACAATAATAATAATAATAATAATAATAATAATAAATAAATATATATAATAAACAATAACAAAACACGTCACACACAGATACAAGAGAAGAAATCCAGAAATAAACTAAGTGCCTGACTCTTCCACTAAACTCTCCCACACACCTCAACACACTACAGACATTACACAACTAAATCAATCAATCTACTCAATGCTCACCTGTTAATTAATTATAGACAGGTACAACTAATCGGCTCCTTAAGTTATCGGGAGAAAATTTCATAATAAGGTGTGCGTGTTGACGAGTCTGGGATCAATGTCCTGTAGTGTTATCTTACAGTATAACAGCACTGATAACACACACACACACACACACACACACACACACACACCATTAAACAATATCACCTCATTATACCAAATGACAAACACGAACACAAAAGCAGACTCACGAAATAAATAAATAAAAAACTTTAAAATTGGAAAATAAAAGAGGAACGCGCCGCAAGACTTAAGTGACAGCGTGTAACCAAAACCACAACAATTCCGCCTTTCTCAATATGATACGAAAAACCTCGTGTAACTGTATATTTATAGGTATTATCGCATGTATAAGATCCCGGGGATAAAATAAATATAAATTATTTAGAAAAAAGAGAGGAATCCGTTAACTGAGGTCTTATACAAGGCGGTAAAGCTACTCAAATCATCATGGGTTAGGCAGTGCGGCTCAGTGATGATCTCATACCCGACGCTGACGAATGGCTGGCAAGATTCCCCGCCTCGGTGACGTCACTACTACGCTGGCCAATGGCGCGCCAGTCTCCCACAGCTTCTCGGGGCATTGAACTTCCTCCGGTCATTTACTCCGACTCACAGACTGACAGGGAAGTATACTTAATTATTTGAATATTAAAAATTTTACCTTCTATGAGGCATCTAACGTATATTTGTCCATTATTCCCTGTGTGAAGTATCAAATAAATTTATATTAAGGCTGAAAAACCTAACATTGTATCCTTGACCAATTGAAAGCAAGCAATCATGACGTCATGCTGCACGGGAACCAATGAGAAGCAGGAGCTGGCGACGAGTGAGGACATGTCGATAGTGTGTGGGTGCAACGACCTCACCACCCAAAACAGACTAACCGCCGGGGACAAAGACCTCTTGCAATTCTTCCCTTATTATATTTAAACACATTAAGCAACAGGAAATAGAACCCACATTATATGACGTCACTGCGTTCAGGAGAAAAGTCCGGATTGGGTTATACTAAGTAAACAAGAAGGTAGACATATGACTTAGCTGAAACGTGCGTGCGTGTGTGCGCGTGTGTGTGTGTGCGTGTGCGTGTATGTATCTAGTTATTATTAGTCCACTACACCTGTACCTGTATTTCTCACCTGTATGATAATTAAAAATACCCTGCCAATTATTCGGTAATGCGGAAGTGTGTATGAATGAGTGTGTGTTGTCTAAAGGCATTCACACACACACACACACACACACACACACACACACACACACACACACACACTCACTCACACACACTCACACACACACACACACACACACACACACACACACACACACACACACACAAAGTGATACAGGAGGTAGTTTACAACAGGCTCAAGCGCTGGGTTATAGGAGGTTGGTCTTGGGAGTAAAGTAAAGGTTAATGAACTGGCTATGTGCCTGATGCCTCCCTCTCTCTCTCTCTCTCTCTCTCTCTCTGTCTCTACGGCTGCCGCCCCCTCTCTCTTCAGCATTTCCTTTTTATCTTTCTCCTTCTTCCTTACTTTAAACTCACTCTCTCACTTCTCTCTCTCTCTCTCTCTCATTTTTCTTTCTCCTCTTTCCCTCACTTTAACCTCCCCTCTCTCTCTCTCTCTCCTCTCTCTCTCCTCTCATTGCTCTTCACCTCTAAATCTTTCGTTCCTGCTCCTTTATTTTCGTCGCTTTCTTTCCAACCCTCTCTATCTCTCTCTCCTTTCTCATTCTCTCCCCCCCCACCCCCCTCTCTCTCATGATGTCACTTTCACCAACACTATGGGTGTATGTCTGTTTGTGTGAATACGTGTTTACAGTAACTCTGTGTACATGTTTGTGTGTGTATATGTATGCATGTGTATGTAAGTGTAAACGTACTGTATCTATGTGTATTAGAGTTTATGTCTGTTTCTGTGTAAGTGTGTGTGTATGTCTGTGTGTGTATGTCTGTGTGTGTGTGTGTGTGTGTATGTATGTATGTAAGTAAGTGTGTATGAAAGAGCAGTCACCAACCAGCTGGTCAGTGTAAAAGTCACCAGTCCTCCTCAAATGTTAGTTACCTCTCTCTCTCTCTCTCCTCACCCAGCCTCTCCCCATCCTCTCCCAGCCTCTCTTTCTCCCCTCCCATCCTACCCACCCCATCATCTCCCAGCCTCTCCCCGGCTCTCTCCTTCTCACATCCCCTCCATCTACTCCTCCCTCTCTCCCTCCCTCCTTCTTTCTCTCTCTCTCCCAACCCCAGCCATAGTTAATACCTCACCGACTAATTCCACTTTTACCATTGTCCAGAGAGAGAGAGAGAGAGAGAGAGCTAACTTGCAGTCTCTGACCATCTTTTTAACCGAACAATTTATTTCCGGCGAGTCACCTGCACCTCACGTGTGTGTGTGTGTGTGTTCTTTGCCATCCTATCTTGCTGTAACGTGTGCCTCTCTCTCTCTCTCTCTCCAGTCTTAAGTTACTCTACAAGTTGTTGTTGGCTGGCAGTGTACAACATCTTCAAGACGCTCGTGGCACTACTAGCGGTAAGAGGTGCCAGCAGCCCTGACAGTTAGTGGTAGCCGAGGTTGTAGGGCCGGATTAACCCCTCTTCCTTAACTTAACCTAACCTAACCTCACCTAAGAGAACCCAACCCAACAACCCAGCCTAACCGAACCCAACCCAGCCTAACCGAACCCAACCCAACAACCCAGCCTAACCGAACCCAACTGAACCCAACCTAACCCAACCACAACCGTACCTAACTACTTAATGTCCGCTAACCTAACTCATCCTAACCCAATCCAATCCTAATCCAACCAAACAATCCTACCCTGTAATCAGTTATATGAACCAAAAATTCATAAAATAAATAAAAAATAAATTCAAAAGATAAAAAAAACAAGTAACAGTAAAAAAAAGTTGAGACACGAGACATATGGAGTGACGTAATGGTGTTGAGTAACCTGTAGGGGAGGGGAGGAGGGGAAGGGAGGAGGGGAGGGAGGGGGAGGAGGGGAGGGAGGAGGGGGCAGGAGGGAGGGGAGGGAGGGGAGGGAGGGAGGGGAGGGGAGAGGGGGAGGGAGGTGAGGGGAGGGAGGGAGAAGGGGGGAGGTGTGAGAAGGAAAGGGAAGAGGATGAGGAAGGGAAGGGGGAGGTGGGAAGGGAGGGAGGGAAGGAAGGAGAGGAGAGAAGAGGAGGCCGCCACCACACCTGTTCACTTGGCTCATGCACGTGTGTTTACCTGTGTCTGGCTTATCCTCCCCCTCCTCCCCCTCTTGGCTCCCCTCCCCCCTTGTCCCCTTAGCCGTCCTCACTGGCCTCAGGGTGATGTGTAAAGGGGAAGGAGAGGGATAGGGAGAGGTATAGGGGGGAGAGGGATAGGGAGAGGTAGAGGGAGAGGTAGAGGGAGAGGTAGAGGGAGAGGGGAGGGAGGATGGAAGGGGGCGCGTGGGAACTATTTCATCTCTCCCTCTCCCCCTCTACCTCACTACTCCTCCCTCCCCTCATTACTCCTCCCTCTCCCTCACTACCCCTCCCTCTCCCTCACTACTCCTCCCTCCCCTCACTACTCCTCCCTCCCCTCACTACTCCTCCCTCTCCCTCACTACCCCTTCCTATCCCTCATTACCTCTCCCTCACTACTCCTCCCTCTCCCTCACTACCCCTTCCTATCCCTCATTACCCCTCCCTCTCCATCACTACCCCTTCCTCTCCCTCACTACCCCTCCTCATTACCCCTCCCTCTCCCTCACTACTCCTCCCTCTCCCTCATTACTCCTCCATCTCCCTCACTACCCCTCCCTACTCTTCCCTCTCCCCCACAGCTAACAACCCCGTCAACGAACATGAACTAGGTCGTTAGCTACGTTAGAGAGGAAACTAAATATCCCTCACCAGCAATACACATCCATTGGGTCAGTCAGGTCAAAAGAGCCAGAAGTAACGACGATAAAACTCAGCTAAAATTAAAAGCTAAAAAAAATAATAATAAAAAATAAAAAATATTAAAATTGAAAATTACACGAGAAAAAATCCGAGAGATCAAAAGTTCCAGGACACAGAAATAATCTCCAAAAGACAGAAATAAAACCCTGGAGGTAAAAAAAAACCCAAGAGATAGAAACACTCCAAAGACCCACAAACACCCTCCAAAGACCCACAAACACACCACAAATACCTACAAACACTCCAAAGACCCACAAACAACCTCCATCCACCTACAAACACACCACAAATGCCTACAAACACTCCAAAGACCCACAAACACACTAAAAGTACCTACAAACACCTCCAAAGACCCACAAACACACCACAAATACCTAAACACCCAAAGACCCAAACACACCACACCCACAAACACCCTCCAAAGACCCACAAACATACCACACAACACCTACAAACACTCCAAAGACGTACAAACAACTCCATCCACCTACAACACACTCCAAAGACCCACAAACACACCCCAAAGACCTACAAACAACCTTCAACTATCCACACAACCCATCAACCAACAAACACCCTCCGAAGACCTAAACCCTCCAAAGACCCTCCAAAACCCACAATCTCCTAAGACCTACAAATACCCTCCACAGACCTACAAGCATTCTCCAAAGACCTGCAAACACCCTCCAAAGACCTACAAACACCCTCCAAAGACCTTCAAACACCCTCCAAAGACCTACAAACAACCTCCAAAGACTTACAAACACCCTGAAGGTCCCAACATCACCGCAGACCGTCGTGGGAGCGCGTTATACCTTCCTCTGAGGTGCGCCTGCCTCTCTCTCTCTCTCTCTCTCTCTCTCTCCTCTACTGCGCAGTTGTGGGAGCTTCTGTGACCGAGTAGTGACCGTCACAGGAAGCCTCCTTTCACGCCCACTACACCTGCGCCTTGAGAGAGAGAGAGAGAGAGAGAGAGAGAGAGAGAGAGAGAGAGAGAGAGAGAGAGAGAGCCTATCTACCCACCCAACCACATCTAATTTTTTTTTGCAAGTTCCACCCTCAATATTCACCTGGTCAACGTGTTCCATCCTCTATGTTCACCTGTTCAACATGTTCCACCCCCAGTGTTCACCTGTACCTCTCCCCAGCCACTGAACAATGATACAGGTATTTCATGTATTGCAGCTCCTACAAAAACACTTAATTTAACCAGAAATATAATCCAGTAGATACAACGTCGGATCACCTGAAGATTAGACACCCTAGCTTAATTCCCCCTTAACGCTAACCTAACCTAACCTTAGGACGCGTAAGGGTGGTTCATCTTCAGGTGAAATAAGCTGGGGGAAGGGGGGTGTACTCTTCGCGTGATTCACATCTACACGGATGAGAGTTTTGTTGGCTGATAAACACATTCAAGTTCGCATTTCACTGTAATGGCTAATCATACATAACTATTATATTAATTTTTTCAAGTGAATTATTATTATTAATTTCAAAACCGTATATTATATGAAACTTCAAATGCTTTCTGTGATTCTATACTTACGGTAATCCAACAGCCCTCGAGAATACTCACAGCTTCTTAACGTAAACTATGTATGGACTACCAACATGACCACTACTAATATTAAAGCATCTAATCTTATACAGTATATATAGTAACGGTGTTTTATATACAGTAGATCTCGTGTATTTGTTTACTGAAGTTTGGTCAAATAATTCTTTGTAGTTATAGAGACGTTGATTCTTGTGTACGTAAATTTCCTCTTGTAAATGATCTTGAACCGTATTAAATATGGCCTCAAATTACTTCCGTCTCGGTAGGTGAGCCAAGAAATTCTTACAAGAAAGGTAGAGCAGACAATGACACCTGTCCTCCCGACCCCTGCATTACAGAGACTGTGTGGGGTGGGTCAGGGAGACAGGCGGCTGTACCGCACTCCCTCACTTGTGTACCATTCCACACTGCTGCCGCGTACCCTCGCCGCTCACACTGCTTCTGTTCATTCATGCACCTGGCTCTCTCTCTCTCTCTCTCTCTCTCTCTAAGTCGTGAGAATGTAAATAAACATCCCGAAGAAAAACGATATAGGGGATAAATTGTCATTAGTCAACTGAGGGGAGCCGAGCTCTCTGGACCGACAGGTGGGCGAAGAAACCCGTTATTACAACATAAACATTTCACATACACCATCAGCAGGAACTCTACACCTCAACATCTGATTACATACGTTTTACATCAGTGTTAGTTAATCTTAAATACGATACAAACTATCAACAAGGTTCAAGAAAGTTCCTGAGAAAAGTTCGCGCGTCAGATATGGTCTTCAAGAAAGTTCCTGAGAAAAGTTCGCGCGTCAGATATGGTCTACTCCAAACCCCGTTAATAGACCACCTAACGGGACTCCTGAACGAACCGCTACGCCAGGCAGAAGAATAGTCACGCCACTCCACGAGCTCATCTCACACCCTCAATTGTCTCCTTATGATTCCCAAATAGCTTCACAAAACACAAGATTTCTAATGTTACGTTACTCGCGAGGAATTACTTAACCGATGCAGAGAAACCAAGATAGGTATAAGAGTTTAAGTGTAATTCAGAATGGAGGTTTGGCATCGCGGTGCATTCCGAGGTGTTTATGGCGGGCCAGAGCGTATGCTTCACTACCTGGACTTCCACAGCTTTGCCTCCCTCCTCACACACACGTCTTCCTCTGAATAATACTGACAACCAATCTCTACCCCGCCTGCAGCAAGATTCTATAAGAAGACAAACAATAACGCGGAATATAGAACAAAACAAACACGGCGGATGTTCTCCACTTACACTGTTGCCACAAGCATTTTCCTCCTCTGGTATCATACACTATCTTAACTTCTAAGTAACTTTCCTCCTCTATTAGACTCAATCTTGACCTCAAACGTCTACCATTTGTTTCTCTCCCACTATCAGTCAATGGTGTCTTATAAATACAAATATATAACAGTAAACACGATTTCAACACAATACGTCTTCAACGGTGTTCGATTAAAAAACCCGCCATTTTTAAAACTCCATCCCCACGATAAATTATAATTAAATAGAAACTCTTTATCTCTACATGACAACAGAATTATAAAAATTGCAAGGGAATGTTAATATTCTAGACATACACGAGTGTTTCAGTTACACACACAGGCTATATAAGACCTGTTACGTCAACATTTATTTAATTTATCTTAGTGTTGTCATTTTCTTTACAACAATAAGTCTGGCGTTTCTCAATTGTATGATTTCTCATTGAAAATTAAGGTTTATGTAATAATAATAATAATAATAATAATAATAATAATAATAATAATAATAATAATAATAATAATAAACCCTCAAAATGGTTTTCTTCCCATTCCGTCTTCAGTATCCGCCCTTGTTCTCCCTTATTCAACCCACTCCCCAACACATCCTTCCCACACCTACACCGCCTTCCCCCACACCCACACCACCTTCCCCCACACCAGTTCCTTACTCTACCTCAAGAAATACATCCTACGCATTTCCTCCCCTTCTAATTTACTCATTCCTACCTCTATCCATCTCTGACCCCCCAACACACACATCACACCAGGAAAATCAATCTTAGCGCCACACACACACGCACACACACACACACACACACACACACACACACACACACACACACACACACACACACACACACACACACACACACACACACACACACACACACACACACACACACCAGCCTCGCCAGACGTGAAGAACTCGTTTCATTTACTTTATGTTACCGGGGCTTATACTGCACTACAGCGGTACATAAAATAATGCTTTGTGTAATAATAATAATAATAATAATAATAATAATAATAATAATAATAATAATAATAATAATAATAACAATAATAATAATCCGATTGTTGTTATCATTATCATCTCCATAAAAAAAATCACACCAGTAAAAATACCACCATCATCACTACTGAGGTAACACTCAACTTTCATAACTCTCTTGAGACAAACACCTCAGCATCTCACCTGAGTACCAGCACCCTCAAAAAACCTGTCTACCTGTCTCAAAACTCATTAGCTTTTATATGCATTCATTATATGTTTACATGCACCTGTGTTCAGTTTACTAAGTCTTACCTACATCACATAATCTCTTCCGAATGTTTTTATTTTTGTCAATCTAACATTACGACCGAATTGCTTTCTTACGGTGGTCTGGTTCTACTTTTTTACTACTACTACTACTACTTGTTTTTTTTTAAAACGTGGCCTCCAGCCTCCCCCAATAGCCACACCTTCGCCACCATTTATTTACCTTTTATTAAATATCCTAATACATAAGCAACTATCCTATCTGTGTTAAATTAGTTGAGCCGCAGATCGATGCGGCATTCGGTGACTGTAGCCTCATAGTCGATATCTGCAGCAGTTGACGGAGTAGGGGCAGAAGCTCTCGTTCCCCTGAGGCAGAGCAAAGCCGACCGAAGGAGAGAGAAGGACAGTCGACATCTCATCCAGGCTGTGACATAACTTCTGGGCTGCTGCTTCTGTTCGGAGATCAGCTCCGCGAGTCTGGCGTAGAAACATCTTGCGCTTGGGCCCATCCCACCAGAGGTTGTGAACACTAGCGGAGTGAAGCTGCCTTGATCGACATTTTGAATTCTCTCCCCATATGCCCTTCTCTTGTCGTTCCCGTTCCTCCTATGTGCAGCATCGAGAGCTAGGTTACGGTGACAAACGGCCATGGGATCAAAAATCCTGATGTCGAAGAAGGCTCGCTGTCCCCGCGTCCAGAATCCTCGAGCACTGACGTCCACACGGGCTTCGTTAGATGTGTTTGAAGTCCTGTGTTGGAGGATCTCGCCATCCAGTGGAAGGAGGGTCGGTTCTACCATGACGTCCCGGCAGGTTTCCTTCAACATATTTGCTGTGAGATCCCTTACCTCGTCATGCCTCATGCATATGAAGCCACCCTTCTTGCAAACCATGGCGTGATCGCCATCATAGGAATAGCCACACACGCATTGGGAGGGCAAACCATCTACTGGCCAACCGTACCTTAGAGCAATGGCATCTGTAAATTCTTGTTTGTTAAGGGTGAAACCATTTGCCCTTATCGGTAACGTAGTTAACCAGTTCGAGGCGCCCACCTCCTGCGCTATAGCTACTTTTTTTGTCAGATTTTCTGGAACCTGCAGCAATAGTTGCTGCAACATGTCATTTTGGCAGTGCTGCTGATCTGTTGTAATGGATCTACGGATCTTATTAACTTCGCTGGTGTCCACTTCCCCTGTTGCATTCTGGGCTATTATGTGGTCAGTGAGGGCTGCCGTGAGCTTAAGTGAATTTTGATGTTCAGAGTCAGCAACTTATACTACTACTTATACTACTACTATTATCTACTACTACTACTACTACTGCTGCTGCCATTTTATTTCTATTATTATTGTATTTTCTTTCTATTCTACTTCTACTTCTACTTATTCGTCTTCTTTCTCCTCTTCGTCGGGTTACCTTATTAAATCACATTCTCTCTCTCTCTCTCTCTCTCTCTCTCTCTCTCTCTCTCTCTCTCTCTCAATTATTATTTTCTATCTTCCCTTCTCTCGTGTTTCTCTTTTTATTTTGTGGTATTTTTCCTAATTTCTCTCTCTTATTATCTATCTCTCTCATCATCTCTTTTTCTTTGTAATTTATAACTGGGTTGGGTTAGGTTAGGTTAGGTTAGGTTAGGTTAGGTTAGGTTAGGTTAGGTTAGGTTAAGATAAGAATAGGCTAGCAGTAGAATATTTAATTAATCACCAGGTAAAAAAAGGCAGTGTGGTGGTGGTAGTGGTGGAGGTGGAGGTGGAGGTGGTGGTGGTGGAGGTGGAGGGAGGTGGTGGTGGTGGTGGTGTGCTCGCTACTACTACTCACACACACTCGCTGGGTTTATATTCGTGTGACATCCTGATCTGCCCAGTGTTTGTTTAATGGAGGTGGTCGTCTCTCGAGGAGTATTTGTGCATGAGGTGGATCGTGTATACGTTTGTGTCGCCGTGTATGTAGTGTGTGTAAGCTCATGTTTAACTGGTACTGTACACACACACACACACACACATGACTACATCCACATGACACTGTTGCCAGGAAGTAAACATCGAGATTTACATAAGAGTATATTAATGTTTTACAATATTTGTCGCTAAATTTGAATATTTCTTTTCTTGTCTTTATTTTCACAACAACATGCAAATTGAAACAACTAATTCCAAAATGATAAAAATAAGAACACTTGAAGATTAATTCATCCAGCTTGTTAGATTAGGTAGGTCATGTTATTATGTCTGGCTAGAAGGTCAAATGTTAGTTTACGTAGTTTAAGTCAAGTAAAGATTAGGTAGGTTAGATGAGTACAAGGTTAGGGTCACTGTAGGTTAGGTTAGGTTAGATGAGATTGAGTTAGGGTCACTGTGGTACAGGGTTAGGTTAGTTAGATGAGACTGTGTTAGGGTCACTGTAGGTTAGGGTCACTGCAGGTTGGGTCACTGCTAAGAAGTTAGGTTAGGTTAGATGAGATCAGGTTAGGGTCACTGTAGGTTAGGTTAGGTTAGGGTTGAAGTGATGAGACTGTACGGTCACTAAGGGAAGTAGGGGTTAGGTTAGATAGATGAGACTGTTAAGATCACTGTGAGGTTAGGTTAGGTTAAGTTGCTGTCTTAGGCTAGCGCTGGGGGTTAGGTTATGTTAGGTTAGATGAGATCAGGTTAGGGCCACTGTAGGTTGTATAGGTTAAGGTTATTCTAGGCTACGCTGGGGGTTAACCCTTCAGGTGATCCAAATATCATTCTACTGGGTTGGTTCTGTTCTGGGTTCATAGTTGCCTACCGTGTATGATAGTAAAATCTACTCCATCTTGAATTTCATGGGAGGGGACGCAGGTACATACAACTATAACAGCATGTCACGAACCATAAACCTGTCGTAACATAGATAAACCGACATACGTTAGGTTAGGTTATGACATTGGTGGAAGTTATGGCACCGGTAGGTTAAGTTATAGTACGTTAGGTTAGGTTATGGTAACTTGCAGGTTCAGGGTTATGTACCGTAGGTTAGGTTATGGTACCGGTAGGTTAGGTTATGGTACCGGTAGGTTAGGTTATGGTACCGGTAGGTTAGGTTAGCGGTACCGGTAGGTTAGGTTATGGTACCGGTAGGTTAGGTTATGGTACCGTTAGGTTAGGCTAGGTAAAAATTGTAAGATTGGGTTATGCTAAGTTAGGTTTTGCTAGGTTAGGTTAAGTCAAATTGTTAAAGTTATGCTAGGTTAGGTTAGGTTTTGTTTACCTAGGCTAGATTAGGTTGGGTTAGTTTTGTCAATTAGTTAGTTAGGAGAGTGATAGGTTAAGGTTAAGAAATTAGGATAGGTTATAAATTATTCCAGTTCGCGTGTATCATATGACGTCATAAATAATAACTATCATCACAGTCTCTCCATCCCAGGAGCCTAAAACAACGCAGATTCCACGACTGCGCGAAACCGACGAACCCAGACCAACCGTTCACAGGCAGTACATTCCTTCCTTTAAGTCTATTAAAAGTAA
>NW_024757794.1:5150487-5157987 GCF_018991925.1 Homarus americanus
TGATTAATAATTGGTTTGGTTTATGCCATCCCGGTTCATAACCAGCCTTAGTCCACCCATCCCGGTTCATAACCAGCCTTAGTCCACACCATCCCGGTTCATAACCAGCCTTAGTCCACACCATCCCGGTTCATAACCAGCCTTAGTCCACACCATCCCGGTTCATAACCAGCCTTAGTCCACACCATCCCGGTTCATAACCAGCCTTAGTCCACACCATCCCGGTTCATAACCAGCCTTAGTCCACCATCCCGGTTCATAACCAGCCTTAGTCCACCAATCCCAGTCCAACCACCCCAGTCCACACCATCCCGGTCCAACCATCCCAGTCCACACCATCCCGTCCACACCATCCCGGTTCACATCATCCCCGGTCCAACCATCCCAGTCCACACCATCCTGGTCCACATCATCCCAGTCCAACCATCCCAGTCCACACCATCCCGTCCAACCATCCCAGTCCACACCATCCCAGTCCACACCATCCCAGTCCACACCATCCCGGTCCAACCATCCCAGTCCACATCATCCCAGTCCAACCATCCCAGTCCAACCATCCCAGTCCAAGACCCCCTCACTGTCATCTCATCCTCCTGCCAAAGACGTCATCTCACTAAACCTACTTAACAAAACATGATATAATTAACATGACCCAAACACTCATTATATTTCAGCCTACTCGTTAATGATCTACGCGACCTGATCAAAAATTTTTAAAGAAGAACATCCATCCTAACACACGTACAGACAGACAGACAGACAGACAGACAGACAGACAGACAGAGATGAACTTCCAGGATAGTCACAATGAGGGTGTTACTGTATATAACTCCACCTGACCTACGTTAGTAACTTAAAAAACGACCAACAATACCCCTCCCAAAAAAAAAGAGAGAGTGTGTGTGTGTGTGTGTGTGTGTGTGTGTGTGTGTGTGTGTGTGTAGAACCCTGGCATTGCAGAAGATAGCACACAGTTATCTAGGTTTAGCCTGCTCACACGTTTGTAGAGTGTGTTAAAGCCTTCTCAGTATTTACGACTGGTGAAATTCCTCCCTCTTGTAGGAAAAAAAACATTTATTTTCCTGCAGATGATCGTAAGTTGAGTTTCTTTAAAAAAAAATCGTAAGATGAGTTTTCCTCGTAAGTTTAGAAATGTAGGAGGAATGTACTCTTAATTGAAGGTTGTGAGGAGAATGTACTCTTAATTGAAGGTTGTGAGGAGAATGTACTTTTAATTGAAGGTGTGATGAGAATGTACTCTTAATTGAAGGTGTGAGGAGAATGTACTCTTAATTAAAGGTGTGAGGAGAATGTACTCTTAATTGAAGGTTGTGAGGAGAATGTACTCTTAATTGAAGGTTGTGAGGAGACTGTACTCTTAATTGAAGGTTGTGAGGAGAATGTACTCTTAATTGAAGGTGTGAGGAGAATGTACTCTTAATTGAAGGTGTGAGGAGAATGTACTCTTAATAGGAAGGACAACACTAAACCAAACACTAAACCCCCCCCCCACACACACACACACACACACACACACTCCAAAATGGCGTCAAAATCATACTGAGACTCTACTACCTGGTCGACTTTATTCACTTAACACCGCCAAGTGACAAAAACACCGTCTTAAGTGTCTCGTAAGCGAGTCAACGTCGACACTTATATGTAGAAGTTTTAAGTAATTGTAAAGTTATCTTGATTTTTCTGGTTAAGTAAACAGGTTTCAGCTCCTACTTTTGATACACCTTCCCCGCCTCTTCTCCCCAACTATCCTACCTATCTACCCTCCCCAGCTACTCTCCCCAACTATCCTACCCATCTACCCTCCCCAACTATCCTACCCATCTACCCTCCCCAGCTGCTGCTTCCATCCTTTTATATCCTTCGACCTACTCTCCCCACCTCCCTCTCCCCTCGACACCTCCCGTTTCCCTCCACTCATGCCCACCTATTCTTCCAACTCCCCTTCCCATCCACTCCTACTCCACCTTCCCCACCTACTATAGTACTCTCCCCCTCCACCTATTCTAGTACTCTTCCTTCCACCCATTCCCACCTACTCCGCCTTCCCTCACCCTTTCCTCCACTCATCCCCTCCTACTTCACCTTTCCTTCCCCTTCCCACCTACTCTAGTACTCCCCCTCCTCTCCTCCCCTCCCCACCTTCCCTCCTCCACCTACTCCACCTTCATTCCCCTATCCACCCCTCCCACCTACCCTAGACACCCACCCCACCAGCACTACTACCCACCCCACCAGCACTACTACCCACCCCTGCTACTACCCACCCCACCACTACTACCCACCCCACCAGCACAACACCCACCTTTTATCCTCCCCACCAGCACTACTACCCACCCCACCAGCACAACTATCCTCCCCACCAGCACAACTATCCTCCCCATCTGCTGCTCCCCGCCCTACTTAGCTTCACCTCAGTTAAACAACACACAGTACAGTACATGCTCTGAATACCCACCATTGGTGTTTTGCTCAAAGCGACTCACAGTCTTACCGCGACCTATAATTGGACGCTTATCTCCTTACTCCTTCCTCGGGGATGAAGGAGGAGGAGGAGGAGGACAGGGATGAGGGGAAGGAGGATACGGAGGAAGGGAAGGGGGATAAGGAAGAAGAGGGGGAGGAGAAGGAGAGCAAGTAGGAAGATGAGGGCAAGGAGGGAGAGGAGGGCAAGGAGGAAGATGAGGGCAAGGAGGAAGATGAGGGAAAGGAGGGAGAGGAGGGCAAGGAGGAAGAGGAGGGAAAGGAGGAAGAGGAGGACAAGGAGGGAGAGGAGGACAAGGAGGAAGAGGAGGACAAGGAGGGAGAGGAGGACAAGGAGGAAGATGAGGGTAAGGAGGAAGAAGAGGAGGACAAGAGGAAGAGGAAAAGGGATGGTGACAAAGCGAAGAAAGAAATAAAGAAAGAAAGAGAAGAACATTAAATCTATATCTTAACGACAGAGGGTTGAGAGAGAATAAATTGGGTATGTGGACACTGTAGACATCCCCGAGACGGCTCTGAGTACAAGAGAGGAGGAGGAGGAGGAGGAGGAGGAGGAGGAGGAGATGCAAGGGTACGAAGAAGAAGAAAACAACTAAAACGAAAATAAATAAAATAAGAAAAAAATAAAAACAATACTGAAAAAAAAGTTAAAGTCTAAGAAAAAAAAAGAATAAACAATAATTAGAAGAAAAAGAAAAAACTGAAAATGAATTAAAAAACGAAAAACAAAAAATCAAAACAAAGAAAACAGGATGAAAAAAACAATGAAAATGAGAAAATTTATACGTCGAAAATACACAACACAAAACTTCTAGCAACAAATACAACACAAACACAAGAAATCAAACACAGAACAAACAAACAAACACACCAAGACACAAATACGTACCGACATAACAAAGACACCAAATAAATAAATCGCTGTATAAATGAACGAATTATCAAATAAACACAAAGTCAATAAAGATAACTGAATCAATAAATGGATACAGTAAAATAATCACAAAAATAATAAATAAATAAATGAATTAAAATAGTCTAAACTAACACAAATATAAAATAAATACCATCTGGCGTAATTTTTTTCCCAACTTTTTTTTTACGTCAACATATCAAAAGCTGTTTTAATTTAATACCTTAAGAAATACGTATGAAAAAATTAATGAAAAAAAAAAGAGAGAGAGAGAGAGAGAGAGAGAGAGAGAGAGAGAGAGAGGCAGGTCGGACAGACGGGTGAACGTAAGGTCGTCTACCCCGGCCTGGTGCTGCCTGCCGGACCCTTCCCTCACACAACCTATTATTATTATTAGTTTTACTTCCTGCCTTCCCTACCTGTGTATCAGTACCTATTACATATCCTGACCTATCCTAGCCCTATTCTGACGTCAGTAAGCCCTATCCTAACGTTACCAAGCCTTATCCTAACCTGTCTTGACCTATCCTAATTTAACCCCCTCGGTACACATTATTATCGCTATCAGTTGTTCCTGTGTATTACTACGTATTAAACTATATCACCCCAATCTTAACCTAACCTCACCTCACCTAACCTAACCTAATCTGATCTCACCTGACGTATACTAACCAAAACCCAGCTTCATCTAACCTAACTTAACCTATCGTAAAACTTAGATAACTTTTATTAGCTGAGTTTATCCTGATTTAAGTTATCCTGGTCTCAAGCTTTATCTATCCAAACTTAATCTAACCTAACCTAACATTAACTATCTTAACCATATATTGACGCCTAACCTAACCTAACCTAACCTAACCTAACCTAACCTATTCTTGCCTGCACAAAAACTCGCCTATCCAAACTTAACCTGAATCCTAACCTTCCCTAACTTCATTTATACTAACTTAACCTATCCTAGCTTAACCTATCCTAACTTAACCAATCCTTACCAACCCAGAATTCACCTATCCAAACCTTACCCAACTTAATTTATCCTAACTTTACCTAAAGTGACGCAACTTGACCTACTCACAGAGAGCAACCCACAGTCGCCGTACCTACGACACCACTACGGCATCTGGCAACCATTTCCTGTCAGAGTTGTAGGAAATACGAGAGAGAGAGAGAGAGAGAGAGAGAGAGAGAGAACGAGAGAGAGAGAGAGAGAGAGAGAGAGAGAGAGAGAGAGAGAGAGAGACAACAGGTAAGACACATCACCAGCGTCAGACAGGTGGTGGTGGTGAGACAGACGTGACCAGCTTTATGAGGACAAACACGTGAACGATTTGTGGCTGATCGACCGGTCTAAGGTGCAGAACACACCACATTCCCGGCATACTATGATGAGTGGAGGGAGAGAGAGACTTTACCACCACCAACACCACCATAACCACAACTACTAACATCACTAACGACCACTACACCCCCCATATCACTACTACCATCCTTATCATTACCATCTCTACACACACACACACACTGTTTTCTTTATCCCCACCCCCTCCTCTCCCTCTCTCTCTCTCTCTCTCTCTCTAGGTCATTACCCCCAAGTGCCGCTCTCAGGTGCCATTCATTGCGGGGTCAAGTTAGTGCCGCACCCCCTGGTCATAAACCCATTCAGGCATAACCTACTGTCCAGAGAGAAGAGAGAGAGAGAGAGAGAGTCCTCGCCATTTCTTCATGTCTCCAAGTTCATTATCTCTAGTCTCTCCACCTGCACAAGAAACGCCACACACATAAATAATCTCTCTCTCTCTCTCTCTCTCTCTCTCTCTCTCTCTCTCTCTCTCTCTCTCTTTTACCTTTAATGACCTTTCAAAACGATAGCACTTGATGACGTGGCCACTGCCTCACTGTGACGCCATCTAGCGGGCGTGATGACGTCATAAAGTACCTCTAACCATACCGAGTCATATGTTGGTATTATATTCTCTCTCTCTCTCTCTCTCTCTCTCTCTCTCTCTCTCAGGAATGAGTCAAGTCAGAGGCTACGGTGACGTCACGGGTATACCCAAGTCAGCAGACAGGATTAAGTCACAAAAATAACTAGGTCAAAAGGCATGATGACGTCACGGGCATAACGAGGTCAGAGGTATCCGGGAAATGACCCTCATACTTGGCACGTTCCAGCAGGTTCCCACAGTGGCACTCTGAACAGGGCACCCACTAATACTATGGCCCCGTCGAGGCCGTAAAATATAAAGATCAAATTAATTAACAATTTATTAATCTATTAGTTTTAAGGCAACTTCGAATTATAACCAAAAAAAAAAAAAATAATAATAATAATAACAATAATAATAATAACAATAACAATAATAATAATAATAATAATAACATCAGTATTATATGACACTACAGCTTCCTCACAAGGCACTGGCACCCCGGTAGAAAGTAATACTGTTGCACCAATAACGGCACCTAAGAAATATCAATGACGCCACATCCCCTCCATTCATGACTGTCTCTAGTGCAATAATAATAATAATAACAATAATAATAATAATAATAATAATAATAATAATAATAATAATATAGTAATAGTAATATAAATAAATAAAATAATAATAGCGACAACAATAATAAAATAATACTAACAGCAATAAAGATAATAATAAAAATAATAACAACAACAATTACGATAATATAAAAATAATAACAACAATAATAACGATAAAAATAATAAGACGTAATTAATTTCACTCTCTTCCCCCCATAACCCAGGTGTTGAGTCTTGGTTGTTAACATTTCCCGGTAATGTAAGTAAAGTGTGTAAGTGTGGCGTCTCCTCGGGGTCTGGCGCCAGCAATACGGGGTCAAGTCTGTGTGGATGTAATTCCCCATTCGCGTATCCGCTTTGAGGTAACATTACACACAAAAAGGATTAAGATATAGGGAAAAACATGATAATTAAATATATATATATACCTATATATATATATAAATTGCAAAAAAAATATATATATTCCAATCAACATCTCCATGGAAACGTAGGTAGATATATGTAAACACAAATTGAAAGCTATGTGTGTGTGTGTGTGTGTGTGTGTCGTTGAGTGGGGTCCGACGCCACAAGCAGTAGGCCGCCTCACCCTTACCCATAATTTCTAAGTACTGGAGAAAGTCTACTGACGGAGGCCTTTCCTGTCACGTTATGAGGACGGGTGAGTCACTAGGGAGGTCCAGCGAGGATCCTACATAACAGGACGACACATAGCAAGTCACCCAACAGGTAATCCAAACCAATTCGCTCGAGGCATGACTGACACCTCCCCACCCCCCCATCCCAGATTCTTAAAAGTTTCCCCAAGATATTTTTTTCCTCCTAAATGGAATATACAGCACAGGTACTATACACATCTAGTACTAATTATACCTTACCTAGAGTCACTGTACAATTCCCACGCCATTTATGATCAGTGTAGAGTCTCAGTTCATTTCCAGCGCCATTCTATAGTGGGCTATCTCTGTCTCTTAACTGATAATATGTTTTTACTTTTTGATATCTTCAGTTACAGAAAATTCACAATCATTTGAGAATTGGGTTTAGCTTTTGTATTTTGTGATTTCTTAACCCCTTATGGGAAGATGATTTAACCACTTAAAACCTCCCTCCCCACCCACAAACCCTCCCCACCCACAAACCCTCCCCACCCACACCCCCTCCCACCCACAACCTCCTCCCCCCACCCACAACCCCCCTCCCCACCCACAACCTCCTCCCCACCCACAACTCCTCCCTCCCCCACCCACAACCTCCTCCCCACCATGAGGCAGATAGCTTAAACCATCGTCCTCAAAGGGTTAACACCGCATCTACGTAATCATATTTATTCCACATACAGGGGCCAGAGTACAAGTGGATGTTATCTACTGTAGTATGATAGTATGTTCAAAGGGGAGTATGTTGGGCCAACCTCATACTAAGGGTGACAGTATACTATAGGTACTTATCGAGAGCTACATCAGTATACTCTCATGACAGGTAGTATGTTAGTATGACCAAGGGGGAGGGATTATATTAAGGTTATATCATAAATAAT
>NW_024757794.1:5160487-5242987 GCF_018991925.1 Homarus americanus
TGTAGTGGTGGTAGTAATGGGTGTAGTGGTTGTGGTAGGTAATGGGGTGTAGTGGTTGTGGTAGGTAATGGGGTGTAGTGGTTGTGGAGAACAGTGTAGTGGTTGTAGGATAATGGGGTGTAGTGGTTGTAGTAGGTAATGGGGTGTAGTGGTTGTGGTAGGTAATGGGGTTGTAGTGGTTGTGGTAGGTAATGGGGTGTAGTGGTTGTGTAGGTAATGGGGTGTAGTGGTTGTAGTAGGAATAGGGGTGTAGTGGTTGTGGTAGGTAATGGGGTGTAGTGGTTGTGAGAAAATGGTGGTAGGTAATGGGGTGTAGTGGTTGTGGTAGGTAATAGGGTGTAGTGGTTGTGGTAGGTAATGGGTGTAGTGGTTGTGGTAGGTAATGGGGTGTAGTGGTTGTGGTAGGTAATGGGGTGTAGTGGTTGTGGTAGTAGTTGGGGGTGTAGATGTTGTGGTAGGTAATGGGGTGTAGATGTTGGTGGTTGTGGTAGGTAAAGGGGTAGTGTTGGTAGGAATGGGGGTAGATGTAAGTGGTTGTGGTAGGTAATGGGTGTAGTGGTTGTGGTAGGTAATGGGTGTAGGTTGTGGTAGGTATGGGGTAGATGTAAGTGGTGGTAGGTAATGGGTGTAGGTTGTGGTAGGTAATGGTGTAGATGTTGGTGGTTATGGTAACTGAGTGTAGATGTTAGTAGTTGTGGTAGGTAACAGAGCTAATCAATAAACAAAAGATAATAAAGAGCTTGATAACTGGAGGCTGCTTTAAACTACTCACTTGGATAATAATAATAATAATAATAATAATAATAATAATAATAATAATAATAATAATAATAATAATAATAATAATAAAAGCATAAATTATCCCTCACACATGAAAAAAAATCCACCAGTCAAGTCAAAAAAAAAATCAAGCATTGAACTGACTAAAATGTAGCCAGAAAAGAGAAAAAACAAATTAGTTATGGTGTACATGACAAAAGCCTCTAAGCTGGCAACAGTGGACAAGACGAACGAGTAAGCCACACACACACACACACACAGTACTCAAGCCAAAGGTGCAGTAAAAGGCGAGCGGGTGTTGATGGCAGGTGTTGGTGCAAGTGAGAAGAGCAATACACAGGGAGGATAGAGAGGACCTGCCTGACGGTGTTGTGGGGTAAGAGGGCAAGGGGAGGTCTTCCTTACACCAGTTTCTCTCCTGCAGTCTAACTTAATTTACTACACCAGAATTAACCTACATAACATTCCTAAATTTTTATCACTCTTTATTACAGTCCAAGATATCTTTTGTCTTTTCTCAGTCATATATCCACTTTATATAATCAGGTATCCACTTACACCCACACCATAACTTGCGGTAGCCATCCATAATATTATAATACCCACCAATACACTCACAAACACGTATACATTCTATTATCTATCCAAGTTCAACGTATCCACTTCCTCACTCAGCTGACTGTCTATCCACATCCACTGTTACCCCTCCCCACGCTCCCCCTCCTCCCTCCCTCCCTCCCCCCCACTTATACATCACATCGACTTTCCAATGACATAACACACACACACACACACACACACACCACCATTGACGTGGACGTAAGAATGCATGGATGGAATTACGTGTGTGTGTGTGTGTGTGTGTGTGTGTGTGTGTGTGTGTGTGTGTATTCTCTGTCTCCTTTATCGAGTAAACTGAAGTAAATAAGTAGGGTTTTAAGTACCGTGCTAAGTAAACAAGGAGGTTTGTAAGTACGCTGTAATTAAAGTATTTTGATATATAAGTGAGATGAGGGGGGGTAGGTTATATGAGAGAGAGAGAGAGAGAGAGAGAGAGAGAGAGAGAGAGAGAGAGAGAGATTTACACTATCTCTATACCACCAACTACCACCATTATCACCTTACTACCACCATCTATCTACCACCACAACTACCACCATCTACCACTACTTCCACGCGTCGCCACAATAAACCCATTAAAGAAATTTATCGTAATCTTATCTCCGTAATGCCCCATCACCTCCCCCCTTCATAATCACAGCCTCACTCACACTCTTCCAAGACAGTTTTTTCCTCCTTCCTCAGTATCTCCTCCTCTTCTTCTTGTTTCACATTCCATCCCTTACCTCTATCATCCATGTTTCTCTCTTCCTCTCCTCTCCTCCTTCACCCCCCATCCTATCCTTCCCCATCACTACTATTCCTTCTCCCCTCACCTCCTCCAAGATACCTCCTCCCTCTCAAAACCTCCTTCAATATAGTCTCTCCTCACTAACTCCCCCCCACCTCCCTCCCTGACCTCCTCCAAACCAGTTCCTCCTCCCGCTCCTTCTCCCTCTTTACGACCGAGCTTCAAGGATCCGGCGGCCAAGTACTCCTATGAAGACATACTCTCCTCCTCCTGTCGGGGTTCACAAGGACTCGCCTGTGCCCTGATAAAGTACCTCCCCCACTTAATTTATGGTCACTACAGCGTCAGATAAGGAAGAGTATCACGGCGTCACCCTTTAGCAACCGCCTGACCATCGACCACCCCTGAGTTTCAATTTTATGTAATGATCGAAAAGTCCACTGTGCACCTATAACAATGTTCCTGTGCACCTATAACAAAGTTCCTGTGCATCCATAATATATAATCCCTGTGCACCTATAACAATGTTCCGTGCACCCATAATATATAATCCCTGAGCACCTATAACAATGTTCCTGTGCACCTATAATATATAATCCCTGTGCACCTATAACAATGTTCCTGTGCACCTATATAATCCCTGTGCACCTATAATATATAACCCTGTGCACCTATAACAAAGTTCCCTGCACCTATAATAATCCCTGTGCACCTATAACAAAGTTCCTGTACCTATAATATATAATTCCTGTGCACCTATAACAATGTTCCGTGCACCTATATAATCCCTGTGCACCTATAACAATGTTCCTGTGCACCTATAATATATAATCCCTGTGCACCTATAACAATGTTCCTGTGCACCTATAATATATAATCCCTGTGCACCTATAACAATGTTCCTGTGCACTATAATATAATCTCTGTGCACCTATAACAAAGTTCCTGTGCACCTATAATATATAATCCCTGTGCACCTATAACAATGTTCCTGTGCACCTATAATATATAATCTCTGCACCTATAACAATGTTCCTGTGCACCTATAATATATAATCCTGTGCACCTATAACAATGTTCCTGTGCACCTATAATATATAACTTGTGCACCTATAACAATGTTCCTGTGCACCTATAATATATAATCCCTGTGCACCTATAACAATGTTCCCTGCAACCTATAATATATAACCCCTGTGCACCTATAACAATGTTCCCTGCACCCATATAATCCCTGTGCACCTATAACAATGTTCCTGTACACCTATAATATATAATCCTGTGCACCTATAACAATGTTCCTGTGCCTATAATATATAATCCCTGTGCACCTATAACAAAGTTCCTGTGCACCTATATAATCCCTGCACCTATAACAATATTCCTGTGCACCTATATAATCCCTACACCTATAACAATGTTCCTGTGCACCTATAACAAAGTTCCTGTGCACCTATAACAATATTCCTGTGCACCTATATAATCCCCACACCTATAACAAGTTCCTGTGCACCTATAACAAAGTTCCCTGCACCTATAACAATATTCTGTGCACCTATAATATATAATCCCTGCAACTATAACAGTTCCTGTGCACCTATAACAATATTCCTGTGCACCTATATAATCCCTGTACACCTATAACAAAGTTCCTGTGCACCCATAATATATAATCCCTGTGCACCTATAACAATGTTCCCAGCACCTATAACAATATTCCCTGCACCTATATAATCCCCAGCACCTATAACATAGTTCCTGTGCACCTATAATATAATCCCTGTGCACCTATAACAATGTTCCTGTGCACCTATAATATATAATCCCTGTGCACCTATAACAATGTTCCTGTGCACCTATACTAATATTCCCAGCACCTATATAATCCCTGTGCACCTATAACAAAGTTCCTGTGCACCTGTAATATATAATCCCTGTGCACCTATAATATATAATCCCTGTGCACCTATAACAATGGATAATATTGTTACTGATATAATTCCTCTTACAATATAGACCCTATAAAATAAATAGCGACAGTATATATTGGAACTGGATAATACGTCTACTATTTTACCGGAAGCGTTTATTATTACCTCTATTTAACGGACGGATTGTGAGTAGTACGTTATATCGAGGTTCCGTTAGATAAGATAATTATGAAAGAAAAACTGAGATAAATAAACATTATGCAGAAGACCCGACAGCAGCACCCTTATTCACTACCTCCTAAGACGTCCCCACACATTAAAGGCTGGACCACCACTCCACGACCCTGACGGAGACACGATGATCCTCCCCATACTGGCCAGATATTATGTAAATAATATTGATTATGTGTTAAAAGGAACATCCTCTTCCTTAGGCTTTAGTAAGCCCCTTTATAATATTTATACTGTATATACTTGTCACACTTGCCAGATGCTTCTGGTGTCATTGTACAGGGGTACCTAGTGACAGCACTAGGATCCCGCTTCCTCTATCAAGGAATAAACAATTGAAATTGAATTGATAAATAAACAGAGAAACAAGGAATAAAACAAATGCAGTTCGTGATCGTGAAATATGAAAGAGGAGGAGGAGGGAGAGGAGGAGGAAAAAAAAAAAAAAAAAAAAAAAAAGGAGGAGGGAGAGGAGGAGGAGGGAGAGGAGGAGGAGGGAGAGGAGGAGGGAGATGAGAGGGTAATACACACAATATTGAGGGGTAGAATGAAATGAAAGGTGGAATGAGATGCACAAGACGAAGAATGAGGTTGTGACAGGAGGCAGGGAGAGGGGGAGGAGGAGAGGTTAAAGTGAGGAGACGGTGAGAATGTAGAATGAAGTGCAGTAAGGAGGAGTGTGTGATGAGGCAATATAGCACACACGTGTGTAGCGTATATATGGTGTGTAATGAAAGAGAGAATTGCAATTTACATACCGGTGCATAATTGTATGTATGTATGTATGTATGTATGTATGTATGTATGTATGTAAGTACGTATGTATGTATGTATGTATGTATGTATGTATGTATGTATGTATGTATGTACACACACGGCATAGTAAGCTGTGTGTGGTGGAGTGGAGGCAGAAGTGTACGGGAGGGACGTGGCAACTGCGTGAACTCCAGTGAGGCAGCAGCAGCAGGTGTCGTCCAGTTCATTGCCCCAGTGAACGTTGCTCTGGCCACGGGGAACATGACTCATAGCAACATAATAAAACATACATTACGGAATTCCATCTTACGCCCAAACAGTGTAATTTAAGCCCCTTTAAGGTGTGACCAATGGTGTATAGCGCTCACACACGCACACGGAGATCGGTTCAATGCCCCAGTGAACAACACAGGTGAGGGGAGAGTTGAATATACACAAAACACAATGAAATGTTTACCAATACGAAATTCACGTCTAAATGGAATCACCAGATAGGTATGATAGGTGACCCTGAGGTAGGAGGGAGAGTCTCGTAGTTGAGAGAGAGACAATAAACAAACAGTTCATTGGCCCAGTGAACGAAGGCACGCCAGGCAAACGGAAAACGCGTGGAATTGATAAGTCGTCAACGCCAGCAGACTCCCATAGTATATGCTGGCCATTACCGAGTGTGGACAAGATGTGTGTGTGTGTGTGTGTGTGTGTTCATTGGCCCAGTGAACCCTCCTCCTCCTCCCCGCTCTAACACTCACCACACACACACACACAACACGCTACTGAAACCACCGCCTCCTCCTGCTCGTCTCCAACACAAGCATTAATACATCTTCGGCTACAGTGTTGTCCAGATCATTCATGCGGACACACAAACAGACGGACGTACCCAGTGTGTACCCTGGGGCATGCACAAGTGGATAATTTGTATATAATGTCTGGCAGACTGTTGATAGCATTAGTAAGAACTTAAGTGTTGGTGTTGACGAGAACTCACTCCACCTCACCCTTCCTCTCCTCTTTCATGTGCTTCTACCTCCCTCTCTCACTCTTTTTCATTGCAGTTCTTCCTCTCTCTCTTATCGCTACCCTCCTCCTGCCTCCCTCACCATCACCCAACACTCTCTCTCTCTCCTTACACCAGCTTTCTCCTCCCTCTCACCTTCCTCCTCATTACCTCCCTCTCATTCCCTCCCTCCCACATCACCACCCCCTCCTCCCTTTCACCTCACCAACACCTCCCACACCAACTCCTTCCCTCCCTCCCTCTCTCTCTCGCCAACTCCTCCTTCCTTCCTTCCTCCTTCCTTCCACTTCACCACCTCCCCTCCTCCCACTTCACCACCTCCCTCTCACCTCCCTCACCTACGCCAGGGCCGTTATGTGAGGTCCGCAAAACATCACTTTATAATCAGACGACCAGGTAACGCTGACAGGTGTGGGAGGACGAGTCACTGATTACGGCCATGATGATGATGATGATGATGATGGTGACGATGATGACGATGATGGAAGATAATGATACGGGAAACGAAGATGGTGATGGTGATAAACGATGGAAAATGATAATGATGATAAAGTTGCCAGAAGGAGATATGATGACGATGATAGATGGTGAGTGATAATAATGCCTGATATATATACTCGTAGTTATCACTGACGGGAGCGCTGATAATGACGACGATAACCAACAAACAAACAAACAAACAAACAAACAAACAAGAAACCAATACACTTGTACAGGTGTATGAGTCACCAGGTGTGTGTTTATTATTAGTGACTTCCTTCCAACATGTACAACCTCTCCACTAAGACACAGACAGACAGACAGACAGAGGCACCTACAAGGAACAGTCAACATATCCCGTCTATTTCAACGCCTGTCACACGCTCATTACCTGTACAGACCACCTCGCTCCACACCTGTAAATCAACACCTTAAACAAGCTCTCTGTCTGTCTGTCTGTCTGTCTGTCTGTCTCTTTCAGGTGATACATAAACACACATCGCCACCAATTTTACTGTAGTCTCTGATTGTGTGTGTGTAGAAAAAAAAATAATAATCATCATCTTGAGTCTTAAAGGTATTCATCACTACACACTAAATAAAATTCCTCACTGAAGGGTATTAATGTGAGGTATGTGTGTGCCTCACCACTATTGCTTCTACCACACCATCAACTCACCACCACCACCACCACCACCACCAGCTCCACCACAATCACCCCTTTCACACCACCACCACCACCACTATCAATACCATCGCTTGCATTACCATCATCATTACCACAACCACCACCACGACTACCACCATCACCACCACTACCACCACCACAGGCTGCTGTCCTCCCACACTATGCTCATTACTTCATCAACCAGTTTAACCAAATGGCTAAAACTGTCCGAAATTTAAGACTTGTCGAGTGTATACCAAGCATCCTAGTAAAACTCTCATAGTGCGTGGTGACCAGGTATATGTGTTGCAGGACCTGGTGCACGTCTCCTAGAGCATGGTGAGAAGTAGCAGGTGTGTGTGGAGGGGGGGGGGGACACTTAACTCTTGGGTTCTTGTAGTATCGGGATGTTGGGGTCTTGGGGGTCTTCGGGTCTTGGATGTTGGGGTTGGGATGTTGGGGTCTTCGGGTCTTGGGATGTTGGGGTCTTGGGATGTTAGGGTCTGGGGTCTTGGGATCTTGGGATGTTGGGATCCTGTCTGGTCTTGGATGGAGTCTTGGGATGTTGGGGTCTAGGAGTCTTGGGATCTTGGGGTATTGGGATCTTGGGGGTCATGTTCACCTCTGTATCCAAACAATACACGTGTGTCGTCTGATCAGGAGTGTCAGCAGCCTGTCAGTACAGTACACAGCTCCTTACCTGTCAGTCTTCTAAAACACATAACGAGTTCCTTTGTTTACTTAATATCAACACCCTGGATTTATATTCAATCAACACACCCCCACATCGTTTTCTGACCTGACGAATGGATGTTTTCACGTCTGAACAATCCTTCCCCCTTCCTCTCTGGGATGAACAACGTCAGAACCACTACCTACCTTCTCGCCACCCTTGTTACCTAGAGGAGCCCGTCCATCACCAGGGGAGGGAGGGGGGAGGCAGGTTTAACCACAGTAATCTCGCTGAACTTAAAGGGCATGAGTTGCAAGATGGTCGCTCGCTCAAACTGGTGCCATGATTCAAACACACAGGGCAACAATAAGCAAATGTGTCCAAGGAAACCCGTTCTCAATGGAAGGCTGGAGGAAGAGGAGGAGGAGGAGGAGGAATAGCGGTGATGGAGGGGAATACTTGCGGCCTAAGCGTGACGTGACACTAACCAAAACAGACACACAGGTCAATCAGTCTTAAAAACACAAAACATCTCAATTCGAATAAAGCTCTCAGTCAGTCAGTCAGTCGCAGTGAGTCAATCAGGTACTGCATTCATAGGGCTGACTAACACACCTACCAGGACCGCCTCACCTGGGGATAATACAGGATGGCTTTTTTAACACCTGAAGGTTCAGATAGGTTAGGTTAGTTAGGGTTGTAGTGGTGATGGAGAAGATGGTGGTGGGGAAAGTGGAGGAGGTGTGAGAAGGTAGTGGTGGGGGTTGTGGAGGAGAAGGGGGTAGTGGTGGAGGAAGAGGTGGTGGTGGTGGTGGGAAAGGAGAGAATGGTGGTGGAGGTGGAAGAAGAGGTGGTGATGGTGGTGGAGCAGGAGATGGTGATGGATGTGGAGGAGGAGGAAGAGGTGTTGGAAAAGGAGGTATTAGAAGTGGAGGTGGAGGAAGTGGAGGAGGGGATAGTGGTGGGGAGGAGGTGGGAGAAAGGGATAGTGGTGGAGGAGGGGACAGTGGAGGAGGAGAAGGGATAGTGGGAGGAGAAGGGAAGTGGGAGGTGGAGGAGGGGATAGTGGAGGAGAAGGTGGAGGAAGAGGGGATAGGTGGTGGGGAGGAGGGTGAAGGAGGGGACAGGAGGAGGAGAAGGGATAGTGGAGGGGAGGAGGGGGATAATGGAGGAGAAGGTGGGAGGAGGAGGGGGTAGGGAGGAGGTGGAGGAGGAGGAGGGAGAGAGGAGGGAGGAGGGTGGGAGGAGGGAGGAGGGGACAGGGAGGAGAAGGTGGAGGAGGAGGGGAAGTGGAGGAGGTGGAGGAGGGATAGTGGTGGGAGGAGGGGAGGAGGGGATAGTGGAGAGGTGGAGGAGGGGATAGTGGTGGAGGAGGTGGGGAGAGGGAAGTGGTGGAGGAGGTGGAGAGGGGATAGTGGAGGAGAAGGTGGAGGAGGAGGGGATAGTGGTGGAGGAGGAGGGAGGTAAGGGAGGAGGAGGAGGGGAGGTAAGTAGAGGAGGAGGAGGAGGAGGTAAGGGAGGAGGAGGGAGAGGAGGTAAGTGGAGGAGGAGAGGGTAAAACAAACAGCAGCTCATGAGTGACTATAAATACACTTACGGCCGATGGTTGCCAGACCCCCCACTATACATTTCCCAAGTACCAGGGACCGTCACGTTATATAACGCCTGTAGGTGATATACTGATAATATCAAGAGGTATGTCATACAGAGAAGAGAGAGAGAGAGAGAGAGAGAGAGAGAGAGAGAGAGAGAGAGAGAGAGAGAGAGAGAGAGAGAGAGAGAGAGAGAGAGAGAGTAATAGATGAAACAGATAATATAATAAGATGAGAGATGTATCAGTGAATGGGATCTTGGGGGGTGTGTGTGAGGGAGGGAGGGAGAGGTGTGCGTGTGGGGAGGGAGAGTGTGTGTGTGGGGGAGGGAGGGAGAGGTGTGTGTGTGTGAGGGAGGGAGGGAGGAGGGGAGGGAGAGTGTGAGAGTGTGTGTGTGTGTGTGTGAGGTGTGTGTGTGTGTGCGTGTGGAGGGAGGGAGGAGGAGAGAGTGTGTGTGTAAGGAGGGAGGGAGGGAGGGAGCAGCAGTGTGTGGCGAGCGCGAGTGAGGCACCATTGACCCGCCTCCCACCACCATAACACGACCAGTGCCTTGACCATAACATCAGTGCCACTACCATACCACCGCCAGTACCGCTACCATTACATCACCAGTACCACTACCAACCAGTGCCAATACCATTATACCACCAGTACAACTGCCATACCACTACCAGTACCTCTACCAACCAGTGCCACTACCACAGCACTACCAACCAGTGCCACTACCATACCACCAGACCACCAATACACTACCATAATATCACCAGTACCACCATAACACCATCAGTATCACCACCATACCACCACCACCAGTACCACCACCCACAGCACCACCAGTACTACCACAACACCACCAGTACCACCACCAGCACCACACACCAGTACCACCACACCACATCACCACCAGTAACACCACAACACCACCAGTACTACCACAACACCACCAGTACCACCACATCACCACCAGTACTACCACACACCACCAGTACTACCCACAACACCACCAGTACTACCACACAACACCACCACCACCACCACATCACCACCAGTACTACCACACCACCACCACCACCACACACCAGTACTACCACCACAACACCACCAATACCACCAACAGCACCACCAGTACTACCACCACAACACCACCAGTACCACCACCAGTACTACCACAACACCACCAGTACCACCACCACATCATCACCAGTACTACCACAACACCACCAGTACTACCACAACACCACCATCAATATCACCACCATACTGTAAGTCACCATTTACAAGATTTATCAAAGCCTACGGTACAACAAGTATCTGTTGAACATAAAACACTGTAATACCATTTTCCTGTAAGCTCTCCCAGGGGCACGGTACAAAACATCACAAAGATTGCAGTAATTACACCCCCTTTCAGCATGGCGTTAATAGCGTTTCATTAGAGTTGCTTTATTTTATAATTGTAAGGAACTCTCAAGTGTGGGAGGAAATCTACTCAAATTCTTCCTATTTTAATTTTTTTAATAATCCTAAGTGTGAAAATAGATATTGTTCAGAAGTACAATTAAGTGCAGAGCAACATATTCACACAGGCTTATAAAACATGAACTGTAATCCTTCACCTCCCCCACACACACGTTCACCTGGCCACACACACATTCCAACTGGCCACACACACACACACACACAAGTTCAACTCACACACACACGTTCAACAGCCACACACACACACACACAAGTTCAACTGGCCACACACACACACGTTCAACTGGCCACACACACACACACGTTCAACCACACACACACACACACACGTTCAACTGGCCACACACACACACACTGTTCACCTGGCCATAGCACACACACACACACGTTCACCTGGCCACACACACACACATGTTCACCTGGCCATAGACACACACATACACGTTCACCTGGCCACACACACGTTCACCTGGTCACACACACGTTCACCTGGCCACACACACGTTCACCTGGTCACACACACGTTCACCTGGCCACACACACTGTTCACCCGGTCACACGTTCATCTGGCCCAGTGTTTCTCAAACTGTGGGGCCATGGCGGCTATTGTAAGTAGTATGTTTGGAGAAAATCTTGGAAAACTCGGATTCAACTTTTTTTTGTTACTTTGCCTTGTTGGGGAGAAATTTTTTTTTTTTTTGTAATCATAATTCCCGTACGAATTTAGTTTTGATATTTACATGGTGTTATGGTGCAGCCAGTTTTCATTTCAACGGATTCGCTCAGGTTACCATTCTATAGTTCCTGTCAGCAAAAGGTGGCGGGCGCTGGTGCAAGTCATTCACATGTTGGTGCGTCATCGCTTTATAAGTGATCCAGACCAAACGTTCTCAGTCTGGCTCAAGATATCATTAAAGGAAAATATGTAGTGGACTGTGTGTGTGTATGTTTTACATTACTTTTACTGGGCATTATGTGTATGTTTGCATGCAGTATGTATGGACTTCATGCATGTTTATTATGTTTTGCCATTCGGATTATTTTCTCATTTTATTTTATTATTATAATTTTTTAGTCTTTATCATTCGTCTCTGTTTCTGTGACATTCTGTTCTTTAAAGAACTAGTCAACATTGAGAGAGAGAGAGATTACAAATGTTTAGTAAAACCAAGAGATTCATGATCGTCTAATATTTCTGTTTTTATTAATATAATTTTTAGTCTATCATTCATTCTTTTCGGTCTGTTTGGCATTGTTTTGTTTATAATTTCCTTAGGTGTGATGGCTGCCAGTGTTGCTAGAAAGCGGAAATACATCGATGGATACATTAACTACGGATTTACATCAATCCTCGCCGATGGTATCGAAACCTCCAGTGTGTGCTGTGTTTCCAAAGTGCTGGGGAAGAGATTCGCGAGGCCACCTGGTAAAACAAAACATCATCTGACGACAAAATCCACCCCCAGTACGGGGAAGAGACCCCGATTTCTTCAAAGCGCCATGAACGGAGTTTGGGAAGCAGAGCTGGATGAAGTCTTGCCTTCAACAACAGAGAACTTAAGTGTAGTTGAGGCATCATATGAGTTTTCCATTAAAATAACTTTCACAAAAGAAAGGCCCACACGATTGAGGCGAAGAACTTTAATTAAGCCGTATTAGCTAAGACGGTCAAGCGGTTCTTGGAGAGCAAGTGAACGTAAGATTCAGCAGATTTCATGTCAGAACGACACGGTGAAACGGAGAATTAGTGAAATATCAGATGATATCATGGAACAAGTGATACGGGAGATTATATCGTCTTTAACTGGTAGCATGTTTACCAATACAGTTGAATAGATCAATGGATGTATGAGTTCCTGTGCACAGCTATAAATGAGTATGTATTCTTGACATCAAGGATGAATATCCTGTTCTATTACCTGACTTAAACTACCACAACAGCTTTAGATGTGGTACCTGGAAAAAGTTGACTTCTTTCTTCACAACTAACTTGGGATCACTACCCTGGAAAGAAGTTATTTGTGGAGGCTGTGGTGGGGGCTCCGGCGATGCTGGGATCGAAATCAGGGGTTACAGAAGCACGTCAAGGAAGTAGCTCCGAATGCCAAAGGGTTCATTGTATGATCCATCGTTTTGCACTGGCGTCTGAAGACCCTCCTGATGCCCTTTGCAAGATCCGCAGAGGCAGTGGTAAAACCGTCAACTTTGTGAAAGCAGGAGATCTGAACTCTCTTGGGGCTTTCTGGCGGGGAAAAATGAGTTGAACCATGAAACCTTCTTCTTTTTACTCCAAAGTGCGATGGCTCACAGGTAATGTTTGTGAATCAGTGGCTGAACCGGGGGAGAGACTAAGTTGTTCCTGGAAATGAAAGGAAGGATGATCTACTGGTCTTTAACGAGTGTTGTACCTAACCAGACATATTTGAGCAGCTAAACAGGCTGAATCTCGGAAGCTACAGACACAAGGGAAAGAAATGAGTTCACCACACGGATTGTATTCGTGCATTTTTTGACGAACTCAGGAAGCTGGCAAAGGAAGTCAGTGCAGGAAATGGCGCATGACAGAATAACTCTCAATTGTTCTCGACGAAATTGAAGAGGATATCTAAGCAGGCTATCACTCAAAAATGAAATAATTCAGCACTTGAAATCCTTGGAAGGTGAGCTCAAAGGTACTTCCCAAATTGAGGAAGAAGAGAGAGTGGTGAGAATCCTTTCTCTGGCACTCTGATATTTCTGCCATTCCCGACGATGGTCAGGACGAATTCCTTGATCTCCAAGAACAGAATCTGCTGCAGAGACCTCTATGAAGAAAAAATCTGACTGTATTCTGGTGCTCAATGTATCAGTCATATCCAAAGTTAGTGAGATCGCACTTCAGGTCCTCTTGCCATTTCTGCACCTTTACGTGAATCTGGTTTCTCCACCTATCTTCAAATAAATAAAAGCCAGGAAAAACCGGTTACAAGTGGACCCAGACATGAGATGTGGCACATCAGTGACTCAACCTCAAAGATCAGTCGACTGACTAGAAAACAATATCATCATCCCATTGAACTGTAACAAAATATTCATTCTGTTTGGTGATTGAAAACATTAAAATAAAGGAAGAGAGAACCAAAACAGTTTATTTTTCATCATCATTTTGTGAGGGCTTGGGAGAGAACTGAAGGAGGACCACGAGAATGTTGAGAGTTCCTCATGGGGGAAATGGAGTGAAAAAAGTTTGAGAAACAGCTTCTAGCCACACACACGTTTTCGGCCTCACACATACGTTCATCTGACCGCACACACGTTCACCTGGCCACACAAACACACACACATACACACACACTACATCCTTGACCACCGAAGGGTCAAGACGTACCTGGCGCTCCTCTCAGGCAGCCAGGTCAACTGTTAAGTTGGCCCATACCAACCCTTCCCTGAACCACCCTCCCCACCGGAATATCAACAAGTTCTCGCCAGAAGTTACAATTTCATTTAGGAAAGGAACGGAACCAGTGTTAAACAGGGTGAACAGTGGTGAACAGTGCTTAAGTCAGTGAGAACAACTCAGCAGTAACAGTCGTACCCAAGTTAACCTTCACACAGTGAGGTCCCAGGTACCCAGTGATAACGGCCCGTGAGACCCACAACAACCAGCGATGTGTTAATCCGTCTACGATAGGAAGGCCTAAGACCAAACCTCACTCATATAACACCATCTGTGAGGAATTACTACACCACATGTCCCTCATCACACCATATGTGAGAATTACTACACCACGTGAGGTCCCTCATAACACCATCTGTGAGGAATTACTACACCACGTGATGCCTCATAACACCATCTGTAGGGAGTTACTACCGTGAGGCCTCATAACACCATCTGGAAGTAATTACTACACCACGTGGGCCCTCATAACACCATCTGTGGGGAATTACTACACCACATAGGGCCCTCATAACACCATCTGCGAGGTACTACACGCCAGGTCCTCATAACACCATAGAGGAACTACTACACCACGTGAGTTCCTCTAACACCATCTGGGAGAGTTACTACACTACAGTTGCTGTTCAACACCTACATTAATGTATGTTCACTGTATGTTCCTTTACCTTTCTCTAATGAAAGCTTTTGTTAAACTACCAATGTATGTAATAAGTCATTTATGTCCAATGTATATTTTCAGCCTTCGGGTTGCAGAATTTTTCAATAAACCGTTAATTATTATTATTATTATTATTATTATTATTATTATTATTATTAATATTTATTACACACACACACACACACACGTACACCACACACACACACTCAGCGCATACGTTCACCTGGCCACACCCCTTTTATAAGCCTCAATGAACCAGCAAGATCTATCTATCTATCTATCTATCGATCTATCTATCTGTCTGTCTGTCTGTCTGTCTGTCTGTCTCTGTCTGTCTCTGTCTAAGTGCTTATATTAGTCAAGGTTACACCATTCCAAATCAGTAAACCCAACAGGTCTTGCTTAGTTCTATAAACACCGTTCACCAAGTCGAAGTTTCCAACCCTACACAATATATATATTTCTTAATCTCTAAGTCACGACGCCTGGATAATGGTGACCAAGATGGCTTTGGTATGGTGGGAGTTTACACGTCTCTCTCACCAGCAGGCGTGTCATCACCAGTAGACATGTCATCACCAGCAGGCGTGCCATCACCAGCAGGCGTGTCATCACCAGTAGACATGCCATCACCAGTAGACATGTCATCACCAGCAGGCGTGCCATCACCAGCAGGCATGTCATCACCAGCAGACATGTCATCACCAGCAGGCGTGTCATCACCAGCAGGCGTGACATCACCAGCAGGAGTATTATACCAGCAGGCGTTTCATCACCAGCAGGCGTGACATCACCAGCAGGCGTGTCATCACCAGCAGGCCGTAATACCAGCAGGCGTGACATCACCAGCAGGCGTGTCATCACCAGCAGGCGTGTCATCGTCAGCAGGCGTGTCATCACCAGCAAACGTGGCATCACCAACAGGCATGTCATCACCAGCAGACATGTCATCGCCAGCAGGCGTGTCATCACCAGCAGGAATGTACACCACCAGCAGGCGTGTCGTCACCAGCAGGCGTGGCATCACCAGCAGGCGTGGCATCACCAGCAGACATGTCATCCAGCGTCATCACCAGCAGGCGTGTCATCACCAGCAGGCGTGTCACCGGCAGGCGTGTCATCTGCTGGAGTGTCATCACCAGCAGGCATGTCGTCATCACCAGCAGGCGTGTCATCGCTTGGGTATGTCATCACCAGCAGGCGTGTCGTCATCACCAGCAGGCGTGGCGTCATCACCAGCAGGCGTGTTCATAACTGGCAAGCATGATATCACCAACAGTGTTCATCACCAACAGGCGTGTTCATCACCGCCAGGCGTGTTCATCACCCAACGGGCGTGTTCATCACCAGCAGGCGTGTTCATCACCAGCAGGCGTGTTCATCACCAACAGGCGTGTTCATCATCAACAGGCGTGTTCATCACCAACAGGCGTGTTCATCACCAACAGGCGTGTTCATCACCAACAGGCGTGTTCATCACCAGCAGGCGTGTTCATCACCAACAGGCGTGTTCATCACCAGCAGGCGTGTTCATCACCAGCAGGCATGTCATCACGAGCAGGCATGTCATCACGAGCAGGCGTGTCATCACCAGCAGACATCACCAACACCTATATATCAACGAATAGTATTGACAGACAACACAATGTTACAGGCCCTCATAAACACAAATCACCAACAGACCCTCATCACCCCCAACACACCCTCACCACCACTCACCATCACCAACACACTCACCACCACCAACACTGTCACCACCAGCTCCCTCAACTCAGAACCACCACGAGACGCTCAGATATGCCCGAACGTCCAAGTTCTCTCTTTCTCCCTCCCTCCCTCTCTGTCTCTCTCTCTCACTCACCACCTCAGGTCAACGAACTCACACAGACGGCTTGTAGCTTCTGGCCCCAGTGAGGGGCTCAACTCTTTCTTTGAGAGAGAGAGAGAGAGAGAGAGAGAGAGAGAGAAGCAGGTGAGAGAGAGAGAGAGAGAGAAGCAGGTGAGAGTCCACTAATTAGTAAGGTGAGAACTTTGTAACAGTATGGATAAGATAGGTGAATAGAAGTATAATAAACGACGATAATAATAAACAAAAAAATAAATAATAATAATAATAATAATAATAATAATAATAATAATAATAATAATAACCATCACCACCATCCCCTGCCACCCACCACTAAACAAGATAATTAAAATTAGTAATAACTTCCCCATCAGGCCGTATAGGGGAGATATATATATAACACAGGAGGAACCGACCATAACGAAGACAGGAAACCAACCCTCTTCCTCCTCCTCCTGACGAAGGCGTGTGAGGAGGAGGCAGGAATAACGGGTCATGTGAGAGCCACCCAACACTACTGACACCTGATCGCTGTATCCTCCCTATGTTTAGCAATAGCATAAATAATTATGTCTATGATAATAATAATAATAATAATAATAATAATAATAATAATAATAATAATAATAATAACAGGGACAATAATATAATAATAATAATAACAATGGTAATAACAACAATACCAATAATAATAACAAACACAACAATAACACAACTCCACAATAATAACCAAAAAACACACAAAAACATCCCCTAAATAACAGCTGTATTGGGAAAAATGTAAACAAATTCTCAGGAAGACGTACGAAGAGTTCCCTTTCCTAACCCTCCTTACCCCCGCCCTCCCTCCTCCAATACGTCATTTCCTGTATCATTGGCTGGCATTCTTTGTTTATCACTAAGCCACAATATATTATCAAGTAGGTTTATGCTAACACACGCACACACACACACACACACACACACAAAGTGCAATTCCTCGTCAACAGGTGAGGGAGAGCTCAGGCGGTAGGTATGGTAATGGGAGGAGTTGAGTGAGGGGGAGTGGGTGGGTGGGGGAGGGGGTGAGAGAATAGGCGGTTGATTCAAGTGCCAGCTGGTGGTGTTAGGTAGTGGCCAGGTAGTGCAGATGGTGAAAGAAACACTAGGGAAATGGACACATGGAAGGGCAAGGGGGGGCAATTGTAGGAAGGAAAGAAGGAAGGAAGGAAGGAAGGGAGAAGGCCAGCATTACCACCACGAATACCACCATGACGTCACCACACCCCGCACAAACACACAACAGCAATATCTCACTATCGCCCTCAACGTATTATGGCAGCTCGATAGCATTAAGAAGCCAGTGTATTTATTCCTTGATATGACTGTGGTCGACGGGAGGCGGCACTTGCTTGCTTTTGTTGATAAGACTCTCCGACAACAAGTATCACGACATGTGTGTGTGTGTGTGTGTGAGGAAGCCGCTGCATCAGGAGGTACACGAGTAGTAACATCCTCCTCCTGAGTGTGTGAGTGGTGGGTGAATCTCAACTTTATATACGGCCACCTACGTCAACCTCCCACTCTTCAAAACTCACAACGGCGATCCTAAAATAACATCAGTACAAAAGAGCGAATGAATCGGTACAAAGTCATCCTAAAAATGTGTGTGTGTGTGTGTGTGTGTGTGTGTGTGTGTGAGAGCCCTCAGGAGACGGTGGTGTTAGACCGGAGGTGAGGTGAGGACTCCTTGGTATAAACAAACTTACCCGTCCCTCACACCATCCAACACTAACGAGACAACAGGAGATCTTGGACTCTTATATGTCAAAGGCAAAAGAGAGAGAGAGAGAGAGGCGGAAACTGCAAAGGGGCCGAGCGGTACACCAAGAGGGTGTGTTGACCGGTGTGTAGGGCAGAGAGATACACTGTGCTACACCGCTCAAACATAAATTCCATCAAGCCAACACAACGATATAATGGCACCCTCCTCCTCCTCCTCCTCCTCTTATGCCGATAATCCCCCGTTTCTCTTATCCTCTTCCTCCTAATTTCTTCTATGCCGATAATCCCCCGTTTCTCTTATCCTCTTCCTCCTAATTTCTTCTACTCTCTTCCTCACACTTTAAGAATCGACCGAGTTAAGAGTCCTTTATTGCCAACTTCAGACATTTATACTGGCGTTTGAAGTTGAATTATACAGCCATGAATGTGTGAAAGCATTAGGGGTATGTGGTTACAGAGAAGCAATGAGAGACACCAATAAAAGTGAGGTGATAAGGAGAGGCAATAAAGTCAGGATAAGCAGGTGAGGGAGCCAGGTGGTTAGCAACAGTAATGTGGGACGGATGTTGAGTTGTGGGCGCGAGGAGGTCCCCCGCCAGCTCAGCTCGGCCCTCCGATGCGAGTGAGTCGAGTGACACCCTCTCTTGTTTGGTTATCCTGGCGGCAGCTGTTGTTACTAATTTGTTGATGTTCACTTTTTTGTGTACGAAGGGTCTTTAAGCGCGTTTCTAGATAAGTACATACACTACTCCACAAAATACATTTATACAGATAATACGTTACTGAGGTTGACGTTCACTTGTTTTATTGTTTAGTTCCTCCTGGTGGCTGTTCTCGTTACTAGTGGTTGATGTCCATGTGGTGTTGTTTTTTATATACTGATTACCTTTAGTTATGTCTCTTAATAACAACTAATAAAGCCTGTTCTACCACCTGCTGGTTGAGAGTATTGCTACTGGTGACAGATAAACGACTTAAAGTGGTGGCTGCGCGTCACTCCCTCCCTACACAGACTTGATAAGGCTTTCCTGTTTGGAGATGCTCTAAGTAGTTTCTACAGTGTGGAGCTGAACCCGCGGGACCCAAACCCTTCATCCTTCATTTCACACACACACACACAGTGTATTCACCAGTGTATTCACTCCCAGTAAACACTACTCCTTACACTGTCACTATGTTGAAATGAACTGTAGTTTGAGTTTTTCCCCATCTAGTTATTATATGTCTTATTTGTGTCACTTATGTTACTTGTATATTATTTGTAATTCGAAACCCATTCCCCAAATATGTAACTGTATATTTTCAGCCTTCTGGCTGCCAAGCTCTTTCAATAAACCGTTAATTATTATTATTATTATTATTATTATTATTACACACAGCCAAAACATTTGTTATAACCATGTCCTGGGAGGAGTCCTCTCAGTAGACGTTATCCTGAAGGTCAGAGCAATAAGTGCACGTCAAGATCTTCTCCTCCTCCTGCCACAAGCTTATCAGGGTGTACTGTACTACCACCACCACCCACAGTGACAACAACAACAAGTATCAGCATTACTACCAGAAGTTATAATAACCAGAGAAAGTAACAAGTACTAGTAACAGGGAAAGTACAAGTAGCTGCAGAAGATGAGAAGTAGTAGCAGGTGAAGCAGAAGTAGCAGCAGTAGATGGAGAAACGTTAGCTGGAAGAGTACCAAGGGCAGGAGGCAGTCAGGTACCCCTGGGAGGGAGGGAGATCCTGTCGTGTCATCGTTCATTGGCACAACTGAGGCACCTAAACCACCAGCAGGGTGCCACACCACCTCAACCACCAGCAGGGTGCCACACCACCTCAACCACCAGCAGGGTGCCACACCACCTCAACCACCAGCAGGGTGCCACACCACCTCAACCACCAGCAGGGTGCCACACCACCTCAACCACCGGCAGAGTTGCCACACACCTCAACCAGCAGGTGCACCAGCCACCAGCAGGTGCCCTCCTCAACCACCAGCAGGTGCCACGCCACCTCAACCACCAGCAGGTGCCACACCACCTCCAACCACCCAGCAGGTGCCACACCTCAACCACCAGCAGGGTGCCACACCTCAACCACCAACAGGGTGCCACACCACCTCAACCAGCAGGGTGCCACACCACCTCAACCACCAGCAGGGTGCCACACCACCAACCACCAACAGGGTGCCACACCACCTCAACCACCAGCAGGGGTGCCACACCACCTCAACCACCAGGGGTGCCACACCACCAACCACCAGCAGGTGCCACACACCAACCAGCAGGGTGCAGGTGCCACACCCACCTCAACCACCAGCACACCACCTCAGCCACCAGCAGGGTGCCACACCTCAACCACCAGCAGGTGCCACACCTCAACCACCACAGGTGCACACCAACCACCAACAGCCACATCTCAACCACCAACAGGGTGCCACACCTCAACCACCAGCAGGGTGCCACACCACCTCAACCACCAGCAGGGTGCCACACCTCAACCACCAGCAGGGTGCCACACCACCTCAACCACCAACAGGGTGCCACACCTCAACCACCAGCAGGGTGCCATACCTCAACCACCAGCAGGGTGCCACACTACATCAACCACCAGCAGGGTGCCACACTACATCAACCACCAGCAGGGTGCCACACCTCGACACTCACCCCTCTCCCTCCCACATGGTGTAACAAGGCACCTCCCAGGTCTAACCCTACACCAGGTGAGTGTGTGTATAGTGCGGTTACTGAATAAGATAAAAGCGGGCAGAGCCAGAGCCACGGCGGCTGTGACATCATCGACCGCTGGCACCAACGCAGCTGGACACCAAATGCAACACATCAGCTGGCAGTGTGCCAGTAACCCCTCTATGTTACACCTCTCTATTTCACTCACTCGCTTCCTTAATCTTTAATATTATTTTACATCTAAGATTCGATTTAGTCTAAGTGACGAAAGAGTCGAGGGAGAATCCTCAGTCCAAAGGAAGAGTATTGACAACAATCGACCTCCTCTTTTATCAGTAGATGAGGTCTTATCGGTCAAGTTAGAGTGGAAAAATATCCTGAGTTCTGAATGTATCAGAATGATAAGGAGGGAGGGAGGCACTTGCTAGTCACAGGGGGTGATGGTTAATGATCAAGGTGTTGCTGCATTTCTTGTTATGTTCAACTACAGTTACCTTGACAGACACACACACACACACAAAACGTCTCACCTACCACCCAGCTCCCTCCTACCTACTGCCACACAGCCCCCTTTCCATCTACTAGCCAGCCCCCAACCACAGAGCCTGTTGGGACGCCATCAAACATGTTAAAAATATATAAAATAACAAACCCTCTCTGTCTCACACACACACACACACACACACACACACACACACACACAGACAGACAGTAGCAGCTAAAAATAGTCTGTGGGAATCGATAGTAAAGTGTAGTAGTTAGTGGGTAATCGATGAGATAGGGGAGGGAGCACTGTCTTCTGGCCCTCCCGTGGTGAATTATGGCGAGCGCGCGCGCACACACACACACACGCGCACACACACACACACACACGGATGGATAGATAGACAACAATATAAACATAAGCAATGACACACACACACACACACACACACGCGCGCGCGCACACACGCGCACACACACGCCACACACACAGACACACACACACACACACACATAGTGGAGAGAGGGGCAACGACCTCAGCCCAGCCCAGCGTAAGAAGCTGAGAGAAAAGGAGGAGGAGGAGTATGCGTCCAAGAAGGGTAGCCATCTAGTACCTTACTGTAGGCACCTGTAAAACACACACACACACACACACACACACACACACACACACACACACACACACACACACACACACACACACACACACACACACACACACACACACACACACACACACACACACACACACACACACACACACACACACACACACACACACACACGTTCCCTTACATTTCCGTGGGTTACTGTTGGTTACTCCGGGAACCTCTGTTAAACGGTACATATTATAATAAACAAAAGGTATGACGAGAGACAATGCCGTTTACACTGGCTATTGTTACAAGGGGGTTAATGGGGGGTGAGAGGGGGTAATAATAGCAATTAGTAGGGTTATGTATACCGTAATGCACGTCTACTTTTACCGGTACAATGATATAACGGTATTTATTGCTAGTGAAGGTACTCCTGCTGTTACTATAACGGTATACAATACTGGTGCAGGTACTGGTGCAATACTGGTGTATAGTGCTGGTAAAGGTACCAATACTGTTATAACGGTATATAGTACTGGTAAAGGTACCAATACTGTTATAACGGTATACAGTACCGGTAAAAGTACCACTACTACTGTTATAACGGTATATAGTACTGGTAAAGGTACCAATACTGTTATAACGGTATACAGTACCGGTAAAAGTACCACTACTACTGTTATAACGGTATATAGTACTGGTAAAGGTACCAATACTGTTATAACGGTATACAGTACCGGTAAAAGTACCACTACTACTGTTATAACGGTATATAGTAATGGTAAAGGTACCAATACTGTTATAACGGTATACAGTACCGGTAAAAGTACCACTACTACTGTTATAACGGTATATAGTAATGGTAAATGTACCAAAACTGTTATAACGGTATACAGTACCGGTAAAGGTACCACTACTACTGTTATAACGGTATATAGTACTGGTGAAGGTACCACTACTACTGTTGTAACGGTATATAGTAATGGTAAAGGTACCAATACTGTTATAACGGTATAAAGTATCAGTATGAGTACCACCACTAGTAAAATTATGGTACCTAGTCCACCATAACGACGTAATTTAGTACTTCTAACGGTACACACCACTACAACAGTACATCCCATCACTCAAGGAAAATTATAGTCCTTTGTCACACACACACACACACACACACACACACACACACACTACGGGTACGAACAGTCTTATTAAACATTGAAATCTAGCAGGCTAACTCACGCATGCATTCCTAGCCCGTGTTTACAACTGGCAGAGGCGAGCGCTAGGACACACCTCGCGCCAGCTAGAACGCACCAGTGTTAAAGATGTACACAACAACTGAACCCGATTCTCCCTCCCTCCCCCGTACCACCACATACACGTCTGTCACTCACTAAAACTCAAATTAATCCTAAAAAAAAAATTATTAGAGAAGGATAAAAGGACGTAGCTGAGGTAAATAATAAGTGAGGGTCCCTACACACGCGCGGTAATACATATGATAGCGCAAGTTACGTGGGAAGAAAGATACACAAGTGGGATTCAGTTCCAATTTAGGGCTTTCCTGCAACCCCGCCACCACCGCTGACTTTAAACCGGATCCGCTATTCCCTTTTGTCTTACTTAACGGTTCATTGTCGTTCTAGGATATTGTCAATGAAGACAATGCCGCCGAATCAGTTAATTTCAAATAGCGATGTATCGTTATTTCGTCGTTATACAGGGAGGGAGGGAGGGAGGGAGGGAGGGATATATATATATATATATATATATATATATATATATATATATATATATATATATATATATATATATATATATATATATATATATATATATATATATATATATATATATATATACTGTACATGTAATTCTGGTGTGTAGAAAGCTTTTGGTTTAACGCACGGATTGGAAATTCGAATTGTGTGAGGTTGGTTGGATTTGGGGGTCCACCACCCTCACGGTACAGAGGATTGGTCTTACGGTACACAGGTTAACCCCCCTTTCCCCTCCTCCTCCCCCCTGCACACGGTACGGAGGATTAGTCAACCCCACTTCCCACCAAAACCCACGGTACGGTGCAGGTGTACCCCCTACCCCATGGTAGTGAGCACGTGTACCCCTTAACCCATGGTATGGAGCACGTGTGCCTCTTAACCCATGATATGGAGTGCTTGTACCCCTTAACCCACGGTATGGAACACGTGTACCCCTTAACCAACGGTATGGAACACGTGTACCCCTTAACCCACGGTATGGAACACGTGTACCCCTTAACCCACGGTATAGAACACGTGTAGGCTTAACCCACGGTATGGAACACGTGTAGGCATAACCCATGGTATAGAGCACGTGTAGACTTATCCCATGGTATGGAGCACGTGTACCACTTAACCCACGCAGGTGTACCCCTTACTCCATGGTAATGAGCACGTGTGCCCCTTAACCCATGATATGGAGCACTTGTACCCTTTAATCCACGGTATGGAGCAAGAGTACCCCTCAACCCACGGTATGGAGCACGTGTACCCTTTAATCCACGGTATGGAGCAAGAGTACCCCTCAACCCACGGTATGGAGCACGTGTACCCCTTAACCCACGGTATGGAGCACGTGTATCCCTTAACCCACGATACAAAAGGTTGGACTCACCTTCCCCACAAGAGGTAGTATCCCTCGCCCTCTCTTCCTTTACCCGTGTGTGTGTGTGTGTGTGTGTGGAGGTATGGTCACACGTGGGCCGAGATGTTTCTCATGAGAATAGAGAGAACAAACATTCCCAAGGACACACACACACAAGTCTGGTTGACGCGTAAAAATGATTTATCGACTTTAGCGCAAATCAAAACATTATCTTTCGGCTCAAAACAAGACACGTTATTACTGCCATGTCCTGCAGCGATACAACAAACTAGTCCAGTACATGACTGAACAACGCCACACACGGGTGAACAACGCCACACACGGGTGAACAACTCCACACACGGGTGAACAACGCCACACATGGGTGAACAACGCCACATGGGTGAACAACGCCACACATGGGTGAACAACGCCACACATGGGTGAACAACTCCACACAGGGGTGAACAACTCCACACAGGGGTGAACAACTCCACACAGGGGGTGAACAACTCCACACAGGGGGTGAACTTCACACAGGGATGAACAACTCACACAGGGGGTGAACAACAACACACAGGGGTGAAGAACTCCACACAGGGGTGAACAACTCCACACAGGATGAACAACTCACACAGGGGTGAACAACCACACAGGGGTGAACAACTCCACGCAGGGGGTGAACAACCCACACATGGGTGAACAACTCCACAACAGGTGTGAACAACTCCACACAGGGGTGAACAACTCCACACAGGGTGAACAACTCCACACAGGGGGTGAACAACTCCACACATGGGTGAACAACTCCACACAGGGGTGAAAACTCCACACAGGGGGTGAACAACTCCACACAGGGGGTGAACAACTCCACACAGGGGTGAACAACTCCACACAGGGATGAACAACACAGGGGTGACAACTCCACAGGGGTGAACAACTCCACACAGGGGAGGGGGTGAACAACACAGGGGGTCCACAGGGGTGAACAACTCCACACATGGGTGAACAACTCCACACAGGGGTGAACAACTCCACACATGGGTGAACAACTCCACACAGGGGTGAACAACTCCACACATGGGTGAACAACTCCACACATGGGTGAACAACTCCACACATGGGTGAACAACTCCACACAGGGGTGAACAACAACACACAGGGGTGAACAACTCCACACATGGTTATAGGATGTATGTATTACCCCACGCCTCATCGTCCTGTTATCATCTCTCCATTTCCTCTTCTCCACTAATATTACCAACTCTGTTTATCTCCTTGTGGCTATTTATTATTTCATCTATTCTTAAGCTTCCACTTTTTGGTAGCGTTAGTCAGCCGAACACACGCCGTTCCTGACCTGTGCTGAACCAATACATTACTTAACTGTTTGCTAACATTTGTATGCCTGTCGCGGTGTTTACCAGTACAAAGACTTTACCTATTTACCTGTCCTGGTCAGCAGCACACTCACTCAAGAACGTTAACTCTCTCCCCATACACATTACCTTTCTCTCATACACAATATTTTTCACTCATACACATTATTATTCACTCATCATACACATTATTATTCACTCATCATGCACATTATTATTCACTCGTCATGCACATTATTATTCATGTATAGGTGTAGTGTATGTTACATGGGTGTCAATATAACTGTATTTGCCTCAGTGTTTCTGGTTCTGTAACACTCATGTAATACAGTCAGCAGATGGGAATAAACGTACGTGTGTGTGTGTGTGTGTGAGTGAGTGAGTGTGTATTTATACCCGGGCCACTTATTGTCAACAGTAAATAGTTTGACACACACACACACACACACACACACACACACACACACACACACACACACACACACACACACACACTCTAAGGTATCTCCCCTAGGTTTCCGGCCTCCGAACGGATAACAGGTGTTCACCCTCGAGTGGTGTGTGTACCATAGGAGAAGACATGTGATGAAGTGAGGTAAAGAAGGAGGTAGGACTCTCCCATGAAGTGAGACAACATTGGAGGTGGGAGGAGATTAAAGTCAAGTCCTCCCATGCAACAGTAGCAGGGAGGAGATGCAGTACCCCTTGGCCCTCCCACGTAAGAGCAGAGAGAGAGAGAGAGAGAGAGAGAGAGAGAGAGAGAGAGAGAGATTTGCAGAGTATAAAACAAGAGAAAGAATCACACCCTTTCTCTACCTTTACGCCAACAGGTAGGAAAAAAAAAGTAATCAATAATGGCTAAGTCTTATATCACTCTTACCAACAACAGTGTTCTCGCTTCCTCTGACCCTATATATATGCTCCCTGTCACCCTCCCTCGTCTCAATACCTTCTCCTTCCCTCACCTCTTTATACCTACCTATCTCCGTCCCTCCCCTTACACCAGTCTTTATAACAATCCTGAAATAACTCACTCTCTCTCTCTCTCTCACTCCTTTTCTCTGACTCACTCCTTCTCTTACCCAATATAACATCCAATACATTAATTAAGGCCTCGGAATTCTAAAATAGCTCTCTGTCTCTCCATACACTTATACCCCAAGTACCCATTTTAGTCTAACCGTAAATAAGAGCTCATTACACCCCACTTATACCCAAGATCCTTATAAGTCAATCTATCCCGTAACTACAGTCAGATACAATATGCCAGTACACCCCACTTTTACACCCTAGAACCTGGAAGCCGCTACACCCAATAACTTGTACTCAAATACACCAAGTAACTCCTTATACACAGGACTTGAAGCTTTTGGGTATAGAGCAAGAACAACAATAACAAACCTTACCTGCACACACTAAAGCCTTAGGCATTAAGAACACAAAATCGCGGCCATATATGCACCTTTACCTTTGATGGAGTTAGACTTCTTTTCGGTGGAGGGTGGGCGGTTTGTGGGCGTGGGGGTGGAGGAGGACGGGGTGGTGGTGTCGACGGCATCACCCGCCACCTCCCTCTCCCACCCTGGCCCGAAGAGCTCACTCAGAATATCCATCTTGGCGAGGCTCTCCTCCGGGTTCTTCAGAAGGGTTCCGAAATCCCACTGGTTTTTGTTGATGGGATCCAGCGTAAAGATTTATTGGGGACGTCTTGTGCGATGAAATACAGTAGTAATACTAATAATAATAACAATGGTAATAATAATGCCACGGATAATAGTAGTAAAGAGGCTTCACTTGTGCCGACGGTGAGTAATATCCTTCACACGTGATTAACACACTTAATCTAATGTAAAGTTACCCGATGTATATATATATAAATATATACATATATATACGTATATATATAAAATATGTAAACAAACAAACAAACACACACAGTAGAGTTCCAGGGGTTACAGATGTGCGACTTAAATATCCAAATATCACGAAAAATGACCTTACTATCACCTGTGTCTAGCACTACGTCCTTTACACACAACGACAACACACAAACACTCGGTGCTCGCTATTCTTATGTATTCAGGTAGATATTTGTTTCAAGGGGAGCACCGCTGAGTAGCACCTTGTTGTTGTTGTTGATAACGAAAGGTATTTTTTGCACCATGAATCACGTCACTGTATTCGTTGGATGAGACACTGACACCAATGAAAGAAAAGCTTTTGCACCACACTGTACCGCGAACAACCTCACGTTAGATTAGATAAGCGACTTGCACGCTAGCGGTGGTGATGTCAGCGGCTGGTGATGATGACTGCTGCTGGCTCTGAGGGATGACTGACACACTTGTTAGCTTGTGTTAACTTCCACCCCGATGGTGTTGTAATCTGGGTATTTAGTAGTCGGAGGTGGGGGGCCCCTGGGTGATGGACAAGGGGGCTCGGGTTTCGAGTGTTACTTGGGGTGGGGTGTGTTGCCAGGTGGTGTAGAGTAGTGTTCTTGTAGTGTCCAGGATGGTAATTAGCCGTAGTCCGGTGGGCCTCGACGCGTGACCAGGTACCGTCAGACTAACTGTACCCTCGCGTCTCTGCTGACGACAACCATTCACTCACATCACTTTTTCTCGAGTTATCCACATCTTTTTTTATTATTTTTCACTGGTTTATATTTTCCACAAACTATGGACATCAAGTGCAGTGGGTGGTGTGAGTGGGCGTGCGGGCGTGGTGAGTGTGAGACGGTGGGTGTGTGTGGTGCGCGCGGCTCACAGCTCTGGGGTCAATGAACCCTCGGCACCTTACTATGGCTCGAGTCCACTGGCTCTACTTCCCCAGCCTTCTACTGTTTCTGACACTGGTGGCACTGTCACACTGGACACTTCATACGTCCCTGGTGAAGGTGAGGGCGTGATGGGCGGCGGGTGGGCGGCGTGAGAGGCTGTGAGAGAGTGAGGCCACAAGGCCGCCTGCACCACCGTCGCGGGGTGAATGACCCCTCGGCGAGATACTCCTCGCGCGTTCACAACATTGGCGCCCTTGCTGCCGCTAACACCCACTGTCCTGCCTCTCCTGCAGTTCCTACACACTCCTGCACGCTGCACACGCACCTTTCTTATCCCTGGTTGCCACTGGGTGTGGTAACACTCACTACTGTACACTGGGGACACCTTCAGTGTTCACAACACAGGGGTCACACGTGCTCAGCTGGCTGGCACTGTCATGAACTCACTGTTGGACGCTCACTCTCAAGGCTCACAATTTTCTTCTGGTTTCTCACTTATTTTTCTTCGCGTAACACTTTGTTGACTTGGTCACTTTAATCACTTGGTACTCACGAGCACCTGTCACCACAATATTCCTACTTGCGTAAGGGCAGGACCAGGGGTCAATGACCTCCGTCAGTAGTAACACTTGAGAGTATGACTGGTGCCGGGTGGTAGAGCACCGCTGTGGCACCATTCAGCACCTGCAGGCGGTGTCATTGGTTGTGGTGGAGGGTGGTGAGGGAGGGTGTGTGTGTGAGCACGGAGCGGGCGGCTGGTGGAGTGCGCGGGGCTGTGTTCGGGTCGGTGGCCGCCGCAGGTCTGGCAGCGGGACTAGGTCACCCGGGAGGAAGTTACCGTACTACTCCACCGCACTCACGCCGCACACACCAACCCACGCACACACCATACACTCCCCTACACCCATCAAGCATCAGATGGACACACATGGCGCTACACCCCCCACCCACCACCACCTACACACCTGACACTTCCGGGTGACAATGATGACAAGACGTGAGTACAGTAGCAGTACTTGGCTGCCCTCACACCCCCCCCCCATACACCTTTAGTACTCTTTAGATCTGCCCATTACCATCCCAATAACCATTTTCTCTTCAATGTAAAATATAAACACACGTACAAGGGTGAACGAACATACACACGCAGACATAAATTGATGACCACAGCGACGACAGTAAAAGTTACCTGGGAGAGGTAGAGGGGCAACATGGGAGGCAGTCACCCTGAGAGGACAACACGTGGGAGGAGGGGGAACACGTGGGGAGAACACGTGGAGTGAGAATACGTGGAAGGAGGGGGACATAAGGAGGGAAGAGAGAGGACACGTGGAAGAGAGGAATACGTGGGAGGAGTAACACAAGGGAGGGAACAAAAGGAGAGGGGGACTTATGGGAAGGGGGAGGAACATAAGGAAGGGGAGAACATAAGGAAAGGAGGAACATAAGGAAGGGGGAGGAACATAAGGAAAAGGGGAGGAACATAAGGAAGGGGAGGAACATAAGGAAAGGGGAGGAACATAAGGAAAGGGGGAGGAACATAAGGAAAGGGGGAGGAACATAAGGAAAGGGGGAGGAACAGTTCTTTCGCCATACAGTTCCGTTATACCCGGAGGTGAGTCATTCTATACAGTGATGACGTCATGAGAGTTACCTGTGGCCTTGCTTCTATCTTCTCTTCCCTTTTCCTCCTCCTCTTCCTGCTTCTCCTTATTTTTCCTTTTAGTTCTCCTCCCTCTCTCTTCTAGTCATCCTCTTCATCCTATTCCTTCCTCTTTTAGTCCTTTTCCTCCCCATCTTTATCCTTCTTCTCCTTTACCTTTAGTTTTTTTTTAATTCCTTCTTTCTCCTCTTGTAGTCCTGCACCTACTACTCTTTCTTCTAATCTTCCTCCTTCGCCTTCTAATCTTTCTTCTACTCTTCCTACTTTGATCTTCACCTTATAATATTCCTCCTTCACCTCCTAATCTTCCTCCTATATTCCACCTTCTAATCTTCCTCCTTCCCTTCTAATCTTTCTTCTACTCTTCCTACTTTGATCTTCACCTTATAATATTCCTCCTTCACCTTCTAATCTTCTCCCTATCTTCCTACCTTCTAATCTTCCTCCTCTACCTTCTAATCTTCCTCCTCCACCCAATCTTCCTCCTTTCCCTCATTATACAACACGTCATCATAATCTTATACATTCGTTCTCCCGAAGTATTATCATCAACTTTTCCTTTGCAACTTTTATTATCTTTTTGTTCTTTCCATAATTTACTTTTGTGTGATTTTACATTGTAGTGAATTTAACTTTTTTTTAATCAGTGTGTGTGTGTGTGTGTGTATAAATATCCAGACATAAAAATAACACACACACACACACACACAAAACACAACAAGAAATGCAATTACATACATACCTACATGCAGTACACTTACATACATGCATACAAAAACACACAAACCCAAATACACAATAGAAATATGCAAACAAACAAACAAACAAACAAACAAACACACATACAGTACATAAACATAAAAAAAACAACTACAGACATGAAAATAAAAATAAAGACATTAAGTTAAACACACACATTATGTAAACAAACACCAACCTCCTCTTGTTACGTCTACTAAAACGTATTTACATCTGTATGACAATTGTGTGTTTTTATTGTTTAAAGAAAGTTTCTTATTCTTTATTTTGTCCTTTGTTTCTGTGTGATTGTCTGTCTGTTTGTCTTTCACTCCCTTTTATTCATCTCCCTCATTCTCTCATTTATATTTATTTTCTCTCTCTCTTACCCTACCCCTTTCCACTCTCCCCTTCTCCACTCTCTTTTTCTCCCTCCTTCTCTTTCTGTTATGTTCCCCCCCCTTCTCTCTTTCCCTTTCTATCTTCTCTTTCTTTCTCCCTTTCACTCTCATTCCCTCTTCCCCCCTCTCTCACCTTACCCACTCCTCACTACTTTCCATCTTTCCCCTCTCTCTCCTTCCCTCATCCCCCCTTCCACTCTCTCTCTCCCCCTCTCTACTTCCCCCATCATCATCATCACTAGGTAGTACTTGTCGTCACTAACAGAATAAAGAGACTCAACTCGGCTGCCTCTTTGATCTGTAGACAACGAGAAAGTATTATGGCGCCCTTAGTTAGTGGGGAGATTAATATGATGCCTACTGTCTGTGTTTGTCTGTCTGTCTGTATTTGTTACTGTGAGGGTTTGTCACACGTGTGGGGTGTGTGTGTGTGTGTGTGTGTGTGTGTGTGTGTGTGTGTGTGTGTACTGTACATGTAAGCGTCTGAAAGCTTAATTTTTTCCCTAATTACCTTCGTGATTGTCACCTGCAAGACATAATTACCTGCGTGATAAGCCACCTGTGTACCGTAAATAAGACACACGACAGTAACATGTGACGACCTCATAACGATAACAAGATACAATACAACTAATAAATAAATAATAAAAAATAAATATCTAAAAAAATCCAAACACAAATACAATAAAATATATAAGAATAAACCACATGAATAAAAAATAATAATCAAAATCACATTAAAATAAAAAAGTAGAGCCCACAAAAAAACGAATTAAATCTATAAATAAAAAAGTCGTGATAAAACCCATTTAGCATAGTTAGGGATACACGAGGAAAACGGGTGTATATGGTAGAGAGGAGGGGAGACTCTTGAAGAACTTGTGGAACCTATACAAGGCGTGTCCTCTCTCTCTCTCACACTGAACGGGGGAGGGAGGTGAGACATGGTAGGCAAACTGAGTGACAGACACGCTATACTGTCCTTCAGACGACCCGATGAAGTGTGAGATGAATGCTAAGTGTTTTTCTCTCCGCACACACACACACACACACACACACACACACACACACACACACACACACACACACACACACCACACCATAACACACACATACACACACACATAAACACACACACACACTGCACACACACACACACACACACACACACACACACACACACACACACACACACACACACACACAACACCGTATTAAAAATCTACTAAAGCCAAAAGGAGGAGACTTACAAGACAACATAAATTCACTAACTAAACAACCTTATGAGAAAAATAATAATAATAATAAAAACTGACAATACCTAAAAGATAAAATGACAGGTAGATATTACATACTTCCATCGCACTAAAATTTAAAACACGTCATAAAAAAATAATAACGAATAAATATCACAATCATTACCTCACGCCTTCAATTAAAATATGTTTTTATTCGTATTTCGACATGATTTTTTTTTATTGTGGTTTTATTTTTAACATTATATTAAGGTGATATTTCTCAAACCTGTGAAAAGAGTTAGTTTGTCTTGGAAAAAAATATGGAAGAATTATTGGACTTATTACTAATAGTCAGTTCTTTTCTACTTTAAATTATTGTTATTATTACAGAAGTTATTTACATTTTCCTTCCCCAAATCCCAATAATTTCTATAGGAAGAGAGGAGGGAGGGAGGGAGGGAGGAGGGGAGGGAGGAGAGAGAGAGAGGAGAGAGGGAGGGAGGGGGAGGAGGGGAGGGAGGAGAGAGAGAGAGGAGAGAGGAGAGAGAGAGAGAGAGGGAAGGGAGAGGGAGGGAGGGAGGGAGGAGGGAGGGAGGAGGGAGGAGGGAGGAGGGAGGAGGAGGAGGGAGGGGGAGGGAGGAGGAGGGAGGGAGGGAGGGGAGGGAGGAGAGGGAGGGGAGGGAGGGAGGGAGGGAGGGGAGGGAGGGAGAGGAGGGGAGGAGGAGGGAGGGAGGGAGGAGGGGAGAGGGGAGGGAGGGGGGAGGGAGGGAGGGAGGGAGGAGGGAGGGAGGGAGGAGGGAGGGAGGGAGGGGGAGGGAGGAGGGGGAGGAGGGAGGGAGGGAGGGAGGGAGGAGGAGGGGAGGGAGGGAGGGAGGGAGGGAGGAGGAGGGAGGGAGTGGGGGCTGCAGTAAAGGGGGTAGTAATACTGGAGTACTGTGTGGATGATAAATTGGAGGGACTGGACCACTACTACCTGGCCATCACCTCCAACAACCATTACCACCACTACGGCGTCATTACCACCATTACGTCATTACCACCACACTACCGCCACGTCATTGCCACCAGCAACACCATTATTTCTACCACCGCTCCTACCATCCTCAGCATCACTACTACCATAGCCATTACCACCACCACCTCCACCACCACCATCAACACAACCACCATCATCACAACCACAACTACTACCACCATCATCATCATCACTGGAAGTCATCAATACTAGTAAATGTGTATCATCAATTCTACGCAGTGCAGTAGACTCCATGACGCAATGGATGGTGAAGGGGAATCAATGTGTGTGTCATTATGGGGAGGCAGGAAAGGGGTGGGAGAAGGAGGGAGGGAGGAGGAGGGGGAGGGAGAGGGAAGGGAGGGAGGAGGAGAAAAAGGGTTGAAGAGAGGGATAGAGGGAGAAATAAGGTTGAGGAAGGGAGAGGGGGAGAAGAAGGAGGAAGGGATGAGAAGGGAGGAGGATTACACAAACCTCTTTCATATTATAGGACAAACCACCCTCCCCCCCCCCTTCCCCTCTCCTCCTCCCTTTCCCAGAAGCCAATACATATCACATGAAACACATACTAGACATTCTCATAAGGACGGACGCTATTTCCTTTTCTTAACATGGCAAACAAAAAAAAATCGCATCTTGTTATGGTCAAGTTGATGTGAAATTACGATATTTACGAGTTTTTTTTTTGGGGGGACCGTAGCTTAAATGGTGTGTGTGTGTGTGTGTGTGTGTGTGTGTGTGTGTGTGTGTGTGTGTGTGTGTGTGTGTGTGTGTGTGTGTGGTTGCTGTTCTTACGTCACCATCAGTTAGGGGAATAAACCGACTTACGTAACTCTTCAGAATACACAGCCAAGTAGTTCAGTGAGACGTTATAGTATTAACCTATTTTTAATTTTATTTTTTTAATTTAATTTTGTACCATTTTTTTCTTTATTTTAAGCATCACCCTCCCCAAGCTATACGTAAAAATGTGAAGGAATACACACACACACACACACACACACACACACACACACACACACACACACACAAATCACTGTCCAGGGTGTCTAATCTTCAGGTGATCTCACAACATTTTCAAAACTTCTGCAAAAAATAAAATAAATAAAATATAAACAAGAAAAAGTGATTAATATCTAATTTAACTACGGGGTCAGGGTCGTAGCATGGGTCGTCCTCTCATCACCGTACACGACCCATGCATGACCTGTGGTGGGTTGTGGTGGGTTGTGTTTGGATGCGTTTGTAACCAGGTGGGGGACACAATCGATCTTTATTCTCAAACACGACTTATATTATATCCACTGCACGATGTACCACCAACCAACCCTCTCTCCCCCCTCACCCCCCTCCTCAAGGCACTGTGGTTAATTCCTCTAAATATCAGTGGCATTTTTAACGAAACATCAAAGTTATTGTATAAAAAAAATGAAAAACGAAATAAAAAAAATCATAGTTAACAAATAAAGCAAACAACAACAACAACAACAACAACAACAGTATAAAAAATTCAAACAAATCGGAAATAACAAAGATAAAAAAAATCATAGCTAACAAAAACAACAACAAAAAACAACGGTATAAAAAAGGCAAATCGCATCCTTGAGTGACGTCACCAAAGTGAATTTCGGGAAAACAGAAATAAATCAATAACAGTGACTAATGAGAAGAGATAATTGGTGTTGAACGTGTTGATAACTGACGTGTCGCCTCCCTCATTATTCTTGATCATTATTATTATCAGCTCTCATTATTAATCATCATTCTAGTTATCGTCATTATCATCACGAGTTATCATTACCAGTCATCGCCATTATTATTGCCAGTCATCGTCATTATTGCCAGTCATCATCATTATTATTATTGCCAGTCATCATTATTATCACCGGACATCATCATTATCATTACCAACCTATCATTATTATCATCATCAGTCATCAATATTATAATTACCAACCTTATCATCATCAGTCATCATCAACAGTCATCATCACTTTCATCACCAGTCACCACCAATCAGCATCACCAGTCTATCATCATCATCATCACTTTCATCACCAGTCATCATCATCAGATAGGAGGAGTCAGTACCTAGAAATTACAGTTACTACAGAAGTGATGAAATGTATAGTGTATATAATTAGACCTGGCGTGTATGTATGTATGTATGTATGTATGTATGTATGTATGTATGTATGTGGTAATATAAAAAAAAGTAATCTCTTATTGGATACATGACGTCAAGTACTCCAGCCAATCAAGTCTGGCTATACCTGGCGCTCCCAAATTACTCCCCCTCTATTGATTCACTTTACTAATAGAGACACCTGGAGTCAGACCATGGACGACAACCCCAACAGGTAGACGACAACCCCAACAGGTAGACGACAACCCCAACAGGTAGACGACAACCCCAACAGGTAGACGACAACCCCAACAGGTAGACGACAACCCCAACAGGTAGACTCCAACTCCAACAGGTGACGACAACCAACAGGTGAACGACAGCAACAGGTAGACTCCAACAGCAGGCAGACAACCCCAACAGGTAGACGACAACTAACAGGTAGACGACAACCCAACAGGTAGACGACAACTAACAGGTAGACAACAACAACAGGTAGACTCCAGCTCCAACAGGTAGACGACAACCCCAACAGGTGACGACAACCCCAACAGGAACAACAACTCAACAGCTGCGACAACCCCAACAGGTACGACAACTCCAACAGCTGACAACTCCCAACAGGAACACGACAACCCCAACAGGTAGACGACACCAACAGGTAGACTCCAACTCCAACAGGTAGACGACAACCCCAACAGGTAGACGACAACTAACAGGTAGACGACAACCCCAACAGGTAGACGACAACCCCAACAGGTAGACCCAACTCCAACAGGTGAGACGACAACCCCAACAGGTAGACGACACCCCAACAGGTAGGCGACAACTCCAACAGGTAGACGACAACTCCAACAGGTAGACGACAACCCCAACAGGTGGACAGCAACCTAACAGGTAGACTCCAACTCCAACAGGTAGACTCCAACTCCAACAGGTACGACAACTAACAGGTACACGACAACTCCAACAGCTACGACAACTCCAACAGCACGACAACTCCAACAGGAACACGACAACTCAACAGCTACACGACAACTCCAACAGGTACACGACAACCCCAACAGGTACACTCCAACTCCAACAGGTGCAGCAACTCCCAACAGCACGACGACAACTCCAACAGGAACACAACCCCAACAGCCTACGACAACTCCAACAGCTACACGACCAACCCCAACAGCTACGACAACTCCAACAGCTACACGACAACTCCAACAGGAACACAACAACTCCAACAGGAACACGACAACTCAACAGCTACACGACAACTCCAACAGGAACACGACAACTCCAACAGCTACGACAACTAACAGGTACACGACAACCTCCAACAGCTACGACAACTCCAACAGCTACACGACAACTCCAACAGGAACACGACAACTCCAACAGCTACGACAACTCCAACAGGTACACGACAACCCCAACAGGTACGACAACTCCAACAGGTACACATGACAACTCCAACAGCTACCGACAACTCCAACAGGACAGACAACCCCAACAGCTGCACGACAACCCCAACAGCTGCACGACACCCCAACAGCTACACGACAACTCCAACAGGAACACGACAACCCCAACAGCTGCGACAACCCCAACAGGTGCACGACAACCCCAACAGGTACACGACAACTCCAACAGCTACACAACTCCAACAGGGAACGACAACCCCAACAGCTACACGACAATTCCAACAGGAACACGACTACCCCAGCTGCACGACAACCCAACAGGTGCACGACAACTCCAACAGCTACACGACAACTCCAACGGAACGACAACCCCAACAGCTACGGACAACTCCAACAGGTAGACACAACTCCAACAGGAACACGACAACCCCAACAGCTACGACAACTCCAACAGGACACGACAACCCCAACAGCTGCGACAACCCCAACAGGTACACGACAACTCCAGCTACACGACAAACCCCCAACAGCTACACGACAACTCCAACAGGCACGACAACTCCAACAGCTACATAACCCCAACAGGTCGACAACTCAACAGCTACGACAACTCCAACAGCTACGACAACTCCAACAGCTTCCACGACAACTAACAGGAACACGACAACTCCAACAGCTACCGACAACTCCAACAGCTACACGACAACCCCAACAGCTACACGACAACTCCAACAGACACGACAACCAACAGGAACACGACAACTCCAACAGCTACGACAACCCCAACAGGAACGACAACCCCAACAGGTACACGACAACCCCAACAGGTACACGACAACTCCAACAGGTACACGACAACTCCAACAGCTACACGACATTTCAACATGATGTATTTAATTGAAAACCACTAATATACTCTTCGTTTTGAAAGTTGTACAATGAAACATAATAATAAAGATTCTGTAAATGGTGCTTCAGAAACCTCTAACAGATGAAGCACCTTAATTGATCTACTCTTATTTGTGGAGTTTTTTAAGTTGAATAAAATGGTAAACAGTGCTTCATATCCCTGGTAGCTGAAGCACCTCCACCTCACGCAACAGCCTCCATCATCTCTACTTCAAGTGTTTAGGTCAGACTGTTGCCCGAATTCCTTTATTTTTTCCTCAGTAAATATCATCACCAAGGTCATTGAACAGCATTATGTTTACAAGTGGCAGCTGACTAAGACGCTCTGTAGCCATTGTTGTGTGGCGGATGTGGTGTGTGTGTGTGTGTGTGTGTGCGTTGTGTGTCGTGCGTTGTTGTGTCATGTGTGCGTTGTTGTTGTGTGTGTTGTGTGTTCTAGTTGTGTGTGTGTGTGTGTTCTAGGGCTGAGTGGCACCTTCCTTTACCGTAGTGAGTTGTGTGTGTGTGTGTCAGAGAGAGGGGGAGGGGGGGGGAGGGCAGGGAAGATTTTTAGCAGGGCGGATATTGAGAACGAATAAATTAAAACTGAATTCACGGCTCCCTTTAGTGTTCCAGGGAGGGAAGGGGTGTTCCAGGGAAGGTGTTCAGGATAGGGAGTGTGGGTGTTAGAGAGGGGAAGGGTGTGTTCCAGGAGGGAGTGTGGTGTACAGGAGAGTAATTGGGGTTGTTCCAGAAAGGTGGGAGGTGTCCAGAGGAAGGTGTGTTCCAGGAGGAGGAGTGAGGTGTTCAAGGGATGGTTTCCATTCGTCCAGGAAATAGTAAAGAATCTACAAAATTACCACAGTCACTACCAGCAATTCCAGTCCTGACGGTAACGCTAAAGTATTTAATAATTAGGTGAAACAAGCCTGGGGAGGTAATCTTCATGTGATCCAGTACACCTTCATTACAACTAACTCCTGTAATATTTTCCCCCAACTAACACTTTTACGTCACTGTACCTGAGTTTAGAAGAAGTTGTGAAGTAAGAACCGTAAGTCAATGAGAATTAATCCACTAATCCAGGAAAGCGTGTGCGAGTCCTCTCTAGCTGTGGATTACCGACGTGTCAACCTGAGATGCTATTGTCTCGTAATTCATTTTATTTCAACATTTCCAGGGAAGTTTGCTTATATTTACACTTATGAGCTTAATATTTGTCTATGAACCAGTCTTTGTCACACACACACACACACGCACGCACGCACGCCCACGCACGCACACACACACACACACACACACACACACACACACACACACACACACACACACACACACACCACACACACCTAATCCCACGTATCGACAAGCCTCTGACCTTTTTGGAGTAGGAATAATTTATGTGATCTTGTCCTGGAGTGGAGTACAACCTGGTCGGCCTCTCCCTTGGCACGAGTGGATGGGACGGAAGTCACCGGCTATTATGGTTGATGAGTTATATAAATATACGAAGCACTAAGTGAAGTAAACGGAGAAATGATGGTTTGTGTAACCAGCCATGTTTTACTCTTAACGCTAGGAACCTAACCTAACCAAACCTATCTTGATCTAATCTATCCTCTCTTAACACCATCAAACCTATCCAAACTTAACCTATCTTATCTAACTTGCCTAGTCTAACTACCCATACATACTGCCTTTGCATCATCCATGAACCTTGACCTGTCTACACCATCTTCACGGGAAAGACAAAGAAATCCTTCATTATTAGTTTGCCTCACTTTTGCTGCATTCATGAGAGGTGAGGTAAAATGATCTCATAGGGAAAAGTTAGCAAGTCGTATGTATTATTACCATGCGTGGGTCTCCTTCGACCACGACACACACACACACACACACACACACACACACACACACACACACACACACACACACACACACACACACACACACACTCTGTGAAACCCTGGCGATATTTTACCATTTTCATTAGATATTAGGTTAGGTTAGGTTAGGTTTGGTTCGGTTAGGTTAGGTTAGGATAGGAAATATGATTCATTAACTCACTCAGTAATCTCCCCAAGCTCCTACTCCCCACCCCCGGTCCCACTCCTTTCCTCAAGAGCAAACGTGTGTATGTAGTGTGAAAAAAATTTTGTTTGGGCTATCCAGGTGCATCAGCTGTGTGTGTGTGTGTGTGTGTGTGTGTGTAATAAATGGACAATTCATAAAGTTCTTGCTCACGTGTGTCACAGAGTCCCACACACACACACACACACACACACACACACACACTCTAACTCTCCAAACACACACACACACACTCCTAACTCTCCAAACACCATTCAACGCAGAGAGAACAATTCAATCACATATCAGAATCAACATACCATTAGCCACTACAAATTAATTACATATATTTTTAGGTTGTAATGCTGTAAGTTACATCACATAGACGTACTGATGAGGATGTAGTACTATTGTGTTACGAGTGTAGTAATTAATGCTCTCTCTCTCTCTCTCTCTCTCTCTCATTACCCATGTATTTATCTGTCGGTCTGTCAATGTCTTTCTTCCAGTCAAGTTAGATATATTCTTTGTCTTTCTGCTGTCTGTCTGCGTGTCTTTCAGCCTCCCGATCTGTCTGTCTGTCTGTCTGCGTTTCTCAATCTCACGATCTGTCTGTCTGTGTGTCTCAATCTCACGATGTGTCTGTCTGTCTGTCTGCCTGTCTCAACCTCCCAATGTCTTTCTGCTATACATCCGTGGCTGTCTTTAAACAGACCCTTCCTCCCTAGTGCTATGTAGACATGTATCTCAGCTGTCAAGAGACGGCCCTCTCCTACCCTGCAAGCTGTTTTTGTAGTTATGTGGTCTGTTTGTTTTATGATGTTGGTGTGTTTTAATTATGATTTTCGTGTTTTTTTTGGTGATGCTTTTAATGAATTTTGTGTTTGTATGGTTTTTTTAAATGACGTTTGTGTGTTTGATATATTTTTTTTTTGTTATTTGTGTTTTTGTTTGTGTTGCAGTGTTATGTTTTTCATGATGTTTTTGCGTTTTTATGATTTTTGGTGTTGGGTTTTGATAATTTTTTTTTTTAATATTTGGGCATTTTTATTTATGATATATTTGTGTGATTTATTTGTGTGTGTGTGTGTGTGTGTGTGTGTGTGTGTGTGTGTGTGTGTGTGTGTGTGTCTCCGATGACTTCCCACACTCATCCATCACTCACACCCTTCCCTAGTTCGGCTGTCATCCATCTCCGAAAAGCTTTAGTCGTCTTCAAAGAAATTCTGAAACACTGCGTTCTCTTTTCACCTGAGCATTCGTTTCAGTGTAGTTCAATCTTATATTCACATTAGTATCGTTCAATCTGTCGTTCACTTTAGTATCGTTCAATCTGTCGTTCAATCTGTCGTTCACTTTAGTATCGTTCAATCTGTCGTTCAATCTGACGTTCACTTTAGTATCGTTCAATCTAGCGTTCATAATAGTATCGTTCAGTCTAGCGTATTTTAGTATCGTTCAATCTGGCGTTCACTTTAGTATCGTTCAATCTGGCGTTCAATTTAATATTGTTCAAACACCTAAACTCAACCGAACATAATATACGTTTCAAATTGTTTCAAGTTTAGGAAATATAAACAGACGAAACTAAACATCACAAACCTGTCAATGTTTACAACGTTAATAACAAGAGCCGTCGAGACTCAAGTCAACAACGGCCTAAAACTGAATCACCTCAAGATCAACCCTCCCAGCTTACTTCACCTTGAGGTTCCTAACTAACGCTAACCTCCCAACGCTAACCTAACTTACAACTAACCCTAACCTAACCCAACCCAACTCTAACCCAACCACAACCTAACCCAACCCAACCTACCTCTTACCACCTAATTTAACGCTAACCTAACCCAACCCAAGCTATCACAAAGCTAAGCTAACCTAACCCAACCCCCCAACCTAACCTCAACCCAACCTAATTTAACGTTAACCTAACCTAATCTAATTTAAACGTTAACCTAACCTCTCTAACCTTAACCCCACCTCGAGGTTTTAATCATCAGTTTACATAAGCTAGGGAGTGGGGTGGCTATCTTCAGGTGTTCTCTAAAACTATTCACAACACGTAACAATGTCATATTTGTCCTCTGTTCCTCCGTGCACTACTCTCGAGGAACAGGTGATCATATATGCCTGAAATCAAACTTCGTCCAACTTTTGAAAAATATTTGGAGCAATAAGAAGACATTAGTTGCCATGGTAACGACCCATATTTTGAGGTGATCACGTGGTTTTAGAAGTTGTTGAGAGAGAGAGAGAGAGAGAGAGAGAGAGAGAGGGAGAGAGAGAGAGGAGAGAGAGAGAGAAGAGAGAGAGAGAGGAGAGAGAGAGAGAGAAGAGAGAGGAGAGAGAGAGAGAGAGAGAGAGAGAGAGAGAGAGAGAGAGAGAGAGAGAGAGAGAGCTCAATAGACAAATAAAATACAATAGATAGATAGATAGATGGATAGATACATAGATAGATATTAGAGGAAATTTACTGAAGGAATTTTAGAAATCAGGAAAAATCAGAACCTGAGATAGAGAGAGAGATAGAGAGAGAGAGAGAGAGAGAGAGAGAGAGAGAGAGAGAGAGAGAGAGAGAGAGAGAGAGAGAGAGAGAGACTACAGAAGGTGCTACAGAGAGGTAACGGTACATCTTACCTCACGCTCTTCAACCACGTGGTCCACCTCCTCCTCTCCCTCACCTCCCTCCTCCTCCCCCTCACCTCCCTCCCCCTCACCCTCCCTCTCCCTCCTCCCTCCTCCCTCACCTCCCTCCTCCCCCCTCCTCACACTACAGCTAAGGTAACTCAGGTGATTCTCTTCTACACAGTTAATTTATACAGTGAAAATAAACAAACAAAAATACCTTCATTTAGATAAGTGTAGATGTCGTAGGTCAGGTGCTCGATGCTTTAATTCACCAGGTAAAAGAAACACCTGTGGCTCTACAGGTAAACTTCTACAGGCATGTTTCTATAGGTAAACTTCTACAGGTGTGCTTCTTCCGGTAATTTTTTGCAGGTAAACCTCTAGGTAGCTGTGATAAGCCTTATGTCTGTGTGTGTAGAGGCAGTAGGCCAGGTGCTGCCTCGTCGGCTTGGCTCATCAGGTAACACCGAGACATCCTCCCCACGCAGGTAACCTCAACCTGTACCCCTCCCCATTCGTTCCCTCCCGCCTCCCCCCTTACCTCTGTTTCTCCATCTCTCTGCCTTCAATTGACGTTTTAGAGACCATCTTCCTATTCCTTCTCTCCCTTCTTCTATCTCTCTCTCCCTACCCATTCTCTTGATCTGTGTTTTCCAATCTTATCTTCCTCTCCTTCCTACCTTTTCTTCCTATTACTCCCATTTCTCTTCTCGTCTCGCTTTCCACCATTCCGTCATCCCCCCTACCATCTCCCTCTTCCCATCACTCTCAACTCTCTCTACATTTCCCATCCATTACCTCCATCCTCCACCTTCCCATCACCCACCCTCCCCTGTCGTCTTTCTTCCATCCTCCACCTCCCATAACCGGCTCCTTCCCCCCACCCCCTTCTCTCCACCTCCTCCCTCCTCACCTCCCTCCCTCCCTCCTCTTCCCCCATCCCAGCCCCTCCTCTCTCCCCCCACCTTCTTAGTACTTTCTTTCTCACTGGCGACGTCCGAAGAGGAGAAACTTGGCTGGAATTCACACGTAAGGGACTAAATATCCTTCAGGACCCGGATCTTATAGGACCCTCCCCACCAACCTCCCCACCAACCCCTCCCAGTCGCCCGTGTCCTTCTTCACCCTTAAGACTCGACCCCCTCCAACTCCCGCCATTTTCACTCATGTCTTTGTCTCTCACACACAGCTAGTAAACCAATATGGCGTCGAAACACTACCAAGACTGTATTGGGTAGCTGTGATTGGTTGTGTTGTGTTCTCTCTCCCGTTCCCCAGTCGCTCGAGGATGATGATTATTAATGGATGGGTGTTTTGAGCGTTCGAGTCGTGTTTCATTATTTAGAGAGCGAATCTTTTGTGTAGGTTAGTTTTGGTTCGTTCCAGGAAGTAATGAATCTTTTGGGTATTCGGATCGTGGTTCATTATTTAGAGAAAGAATCGTTTGTGTAAGTTAGTTTTTGGTTCGTTCCAGAAAGTAATGAATTTTCTGAGAGTTCGAGTCGTGGTTCACTTTGAGTTGTAGTTCATATAATTAAACAAACGAATCCTCTTGAGTAGCCTATTCGAAGCACGACTCATACCTTAACCCGCGAATCTTCTGATTATATACTTCAGTTGTGGTTCATCTCTTAAACAAACCTTACCAGTCCTCGATTCACAACACAAAGCTGAACAAATGACAATACGTCCCCGAACAAACGAATCCTCAAGAATAATCGAACCCTGAACAAATGTCTTCCTCAGTACCGGAGCTATAGTACTGGTGGAGCCACAGTACTGGTAGAGCCACAGTACTGGTGGAGCCACAGTACTGAATGGAGCCACAGTACTGGTGGAGCCACAGTACTGGTGGAGCCACAGTACTGGTGGAGACACAGTACTGGTGGAGCCACAGTACTGGTGGAGCCACAGTACTGGTGGAGCCACAGTACTGGTGGAGACACAGTACTGGTGGAGCCACAGTACTGGTGGGGAGACAGTACCAGTGTAGCCACAGTACTGGTGGAGACACAGTACTGGTGGAGACACAGTACTGGTGGAGCCACAGTACTGGTGGGGAGACAGTACCAGCGTAGCCACAGTACCGGAGGAGCCACAGTACTGGTAGAGCCACAGTACTGGTGGAGCCACAGTACTGGTGGGGAGACAGTACCAGTGTAGCCACAGTACCGGAGGAGCCACAGTACTGGTAGAGCCACAGTACTGGCGGAGCCACAGTACTGGTGGAGACACAGTACTGGTGCAGCCACAGACGGCGGAGCCACAGTACTGGTGGAGACAGTACTGGTGGAGAGACAGTACTGGTGGAGCCACAGTGCTGGTGGAGCCACAGTACTGGTGGAGCCACAATACTGGTGGAGCCCATAGATTACTGTAGAGGGGGCCACCCACTCGGCCGCCCCAGAGGAATAATATTTCTCTTAACAATTCTTTCCTGCTATGTAATACCACAAGATAATGGGGTAATGGGTGGACTCCGGGGTGATAATAAAACGTAGGTGAGGGGTGATGGGGGTGAGGGGGGTGAGGGTAATGGGGTGAGGGGGTAATGGGGGTGAGGGGGTAATGGGGTGAGGGGTAGGGGTGAGGGGGTAGGGGGTGAGGGGTAATGGGGTGAGGGAGGAATGGAATGAGGGAGGTGAATGGAATGAGGGAGGTGAATGGAATGAGGGAGGTGAATGGAATGAGGAGGTGGGGGTGGAAGGGGTAATGGGGTGAGGGGGTGAAGGGTAAGGGAGGTGAGGGGGTGAAGGAGGTGAGGGGTAAGGGAGGGAGGGGTGAGGAGGGTAAGGGAGGTGAGGGGGTGAGGGAGGTGAGGGGTGAAGGAGGTGAGGGGTAAGGGGTGAGGGAGATGAGGGGGTAAGGAAGGTGAGAGGGTAAGGAGGTGAGACGGTAAGGGAGGAGAGGGTAAGGGTGGTGGAGAGGGTAAGGAGATGAGGGGTGAGAGGGTAAGGGAGGTGAGGGGTGAGGGGGGTAAGGAGGTGAGGGGGTGAGGGGGGTGAGGGGGGTGAAGGAGGTGAGGGGGGAAGGAGGTGAGGGGGTGAGAGGGTAAGGGAGGTGAGGGGGTGAGGGAGGTGAGGGGTGAGGGAGGGAGGAGTGAGGGGTAGGGAGGTGGAGGGGGTGAGGGAGAGGGAGGTGAGGGAGGTGAGGGGGTAGGGGAGGTGAGGGGAGGTGAGGGAGGTGAGGGGGTAGGGAGGTGAGGGAGGTGAGGGGGTAGGGAGGTGGAGGGAGGAGGGGTAAGGGAGGAGGGGGGTGAGGGAGGTGAGGGTAAGGAGGTGAGGTGGGGGAGGTGAAGGGTAAGGGATAAAGGGTGTTCTACAGGTCCTTCTATGGCAGAATTTCTAGGGTTATATTTTCAATTTGGTAGTACTGTACAGTATAGGGTGAACTGTTGGAGGTTGTTGACGATGATGATGACGATGACAATCTATAACAACAATAATAACAACTACAAAAACAGCAAAACAACAAAAACAACAACAATAATAACAATATAAATAAATAAATAAATAATAATAACAAATAATAACAAAAATAACAATAATAACAGTAATAACAACATAAACAACATACATACCAACCTAACAAAACAACAACAAAAACATAAAACACGAAACAAACAACAGTGTCAAGTGTGGCATAAAACAATTAAACAGGAATTAAGGTATAGAAAAGGATTACCTCACGGGGAGGGGTGGGGGGGGAGGGTTAGTACCTCACGGGTCGGGGGTTAGTACCTCACCGGGGCGGGGGTGGCAGTAGTGGTGGTGAACGGACTGGCTAATCCCATAATTAACTGTGACAACTGTGACACAACAACACCAATAAAATAACACACACACACACACACACACCTCGCCAACTAACATGAAGTACGAACATATTCGACCTGGTTGGGACTGATCTTCATAATAATAATAATAATAAAAAAAAACAAATAATACTAATAATAATAATAATAATAATAATACAAATAATAACAATAATAATAATAATAATAATAATAATAATAATAATAACAATAATAATAATAATAATCATAATAATATCATAATAATAATATTAATACTAATACTAATACTAATACTAATACTAATAACAACAATAACAATAATAATAATAATCATAATAATATCATAATAATAATAATAATAATAATACTAATACTAATAATAATAACAATAATAATAATAATCATAATAATATCATAATAATAATAATAATAATAATAATACTAATACTAATAATAATAACAATAATAATAATGTCAAGCCACAAAGCAAATATTTCACGCCAATACAACATGTCAAGGAAGAGGAAGGAGGGAGGAGAGAAGGAAAAAGAAGAGGAGGGAGGGAAGGAGAGAGAAGAGAGGGAGGGAAATGGAGGAAGAGAAAGAAAGATAGAAAGGAGGAGGAGAAAGAGGAGAAGAAAGAAAGAAAGAAAAAGCACACAACACCAATAAACTTTGAAACCCCAGAACTTAATCGTCCCAAAAAAGTGTTGGCAGATAATGTATTAATAATTCTCCTGAGCACTTCCACCTGAGCTGTTGTGTAGGTTTAGGGTGTTCAAAGGTGGCATGACTGTTTCTTACACACACACACACACATATATATATATATATATATATATATATATATATATATATATATATATATATATATATATATATATATATATATATATATATATATATATATATATATATATATATATATATATATATACTGAAAGAGCAGACTCAATAAATAAATAAATAATAATGATAAGGAGAGAAATCAGGGGAAAACCAGAGCCAAGAAAAGACAATAAAATGAGACAGACTGGAGACGGAGGAGAGATAACAGAAGACAGATGAGAGACAGAAAGAGACAACAGAGGGTAGAGGAGAGAGAGAGAGAGAGAGACAGAAACTGAAGAAGACGGACGAAAGACAGAGAGACTCATCAGAAGACGTGGCAGAAGAGGGAAGGCGTCCGGCCACGTGGTGTTACCTCACTACTCAACCAGGTGACGCCTCCTCTCCCTTCGTCCTGCTCGAAATAATTGCTGTATTTTTCTGAGTTTTCCCATAGACGGCCGGACACTCATACCTGGAGGGGAGAAACAGAGAGAGAGAGGCCGGTTAGCATCTGTTGGGCTTCACCTTTTTTCACCTGACTCGTAACTAACAGCTGCTGGAGGTTACCTTTCTTCATGACTCCCACCTGTTGGTTCACTTGTTCCACCTGACTAGTAATTAACACCTGTTGCACCTTCACCTGTTTCACCTGACTCGTTATTAACACCTGTTGGTTCACTTGTTCCACCTGACACGTAATTAACACTTGCTGATTAACCTACTTCACCTGCCTTTTATAAATGAATGTCACCTACTAATTCACCTATACAAAATTTACCAACACTCCCCTATAAATACTCCTTTACCTCACCTATCCACCTGCAACAGTTCACCTAGATCACAGTAAGTTCACCTGTCCAGATAACAAGAGGTAGGGAAGTCACCTGGCCTCACCTTGACCTCTAAGATTCAGAGGTCAATGTCATAGTTATTATAGAACAAGTGTACAATGTATCTATCTATCTATCAATCTAATTATATCTATCAGTCATGTTAGACTTGTCATATAAGACTAAACACACAAGGATGATCAACACCGAGTCAGTTTGCTCTTAACACACACACACACACACACACACACACACGTGGATGTTCTACTTTCATCTTTAAACCAGAAGTAAAAAAAAAAGTTCCTACCTTGCATCAATAATTTACAAAACAAACATGTAGGTAGTCCTCAACCCGCCCGCCCATCCTGCCTGCCCCCGCCCGCCCATCCCTGCCTGCCCACTTGCCCCAAAGAAGAACTGGGGTGACGCTGATGAACAAATAACAAACCCCTATTATATCCAAAAGGCAGGCCAGTGTGTGTGATAATGTATTGTGTGTGTGTGTGTGTGTGTGTGTGTGTAATCATGATGTTGACATTGGACACATGTGGGAAGATCTTTTTTTTACCCTAGCAGGAAATCCTGTTGTGGAAATTACAGAGTTTATTTTTCACAACAGAAGCTGATTTCACTGTTACCTACCTGAACGTAATCTAATCCCACTATAACCAAGCTTAATGTAGTCTAACCTCAATGTAACCTACCTGAGCCTAATGTAACGGGAACAAAGCTTAATCTAACCTAATCTAAACCTGACATAATTTAATCTTGGTTACTGTTATTTAATCCCTCAAAAACTGTCAGGATTATTTTTCAGCGTCCGATCTTTGTTCATGTCAGTAAAGTTAGTAAGTTAAGTTAGATTAAGTTGTGTTAGTTTTGCTTAATTTACGTGAGCTTAGGTTGGGTTGAATTAGGTTAAGTTTTTTATGCTAGGTTCACTTAGGTTAGGTTAGGTTAGGTTAGGTTAGGTTAGGTCAGGTCAGGTCAGGTCAGATTTGCTCTAAAAACAAAATTCCATTTCAAAATTTTTGCTTTAACACAAAACTCGGGAGACAGAGAAGGAAAGGAGGGAGATGACAGGGGGGAGGGGAAGGGAAGAAAGGGAGGGACGGAGAGAAGTGAAGGAGGGAAAGACACGGAAGGACGGAGGGAAAGGAGGAAGGGGAGCTGAGCAGAAAGAGTATCCTTAACTGCACACCTGTCAAGGGCATCTACGGACAGGTGAGATTAATATAACCCAGCAGGTCATCCTTAGGGGAGATACTGTAGTCTACTAACCCCTTGTGTACGGCTCCTAACCTAGCCTAACCTAACCTACCCTAATCTAACCTAATCTAATTTAACCTAACCTAACCTAACCTAACCTACCATAATCTAATCTAACCTAACCTAACCTAACCTAACCTAACCTAACCTAACCTAACCTACCCTACCCTAATCTAATCTAACCGAACCTACCCTAATCTAACCTACCCTAATCTAATCTAATCTAATCTAATCTAATCTAACCTAACCTAACCTAATCTAATCTAATCTAATCTAATCTAACCTAACCTAACCTAACCTAACCTACCCTACCCTAATCTAATCTAACCTAACCTACCCTAATCTAACCTAACCTAACCTAACCTAACCTAACCTAATCTAACCTAACCTAACCCAAACAAAATATTTAAAGTGGCGTCCCAGTAGTGAAGGAGTGAACTTAATCTATACACCGGGTCATTGATATGTATGTATGTATGTATGTATGTATGTATGTATGTATGTATGTATGTATGTATGTATGTATACTTTTCAATACGTATCAGATGAATAAATTTAGGAGGTATGGAGGAACTCAATGGATATTAATGACATAAGCGAATGAAAGGTCTGTCTGCCTCTCTGTCTGCCTGCCTGCCTGTCTGTCTGTCTGTCTGTATATTATGTATATATTTACTACACATTTCACCCACTATCTACAACCGCTAATGTATTGAATTCTTGGGAGGGGAGGGGAGGGGAGGGGAGGGAAGGGAAGAGAACAGCAGTAGAACCTGACAACCTTCCCACCGCACCCCCCCTCCCTTTTCTCCCTTTGCATATTTTAACATCAGGTTTCTCTTCTCCCTTTACCGTATGAGAGGGATGAGATGGGTGAGAATAAGTCAAATGGGGAAGGTGAGGTGGATATGGGAAAGGGGGTGGTGGATAATAGAGGAAGGGAGGGAGTAGAATAGAGTGGATGGGTGGATGGAATAGAGTAGTAGGGAAGGTTTAAGGGTTTTGGTTTGTTTATTGGGTGTAAATGGTAGAAGGGAGGTAAAGGGAGGAGGAGGGAAGGGGAGGAGGGAAGGATGGGGGGCCTCTGGTGTAGGGTTGAAGCGGCCCATCCTGGTACTGAGGTTCGTAACTTACTGTATATGCCTGCCCACCACCACCAGCCCACCCACACACACCACTAGCCCACCCTTACATAACTACCTGCCTAAACCAGCCCACCCACACACTACCAGCACCAGGCATCCATCCTCCCAAGCACAGGCAACACCCACCAGGCATCCATCCTCCCAAGCACAGGCAACACCTCCCAGGCATCCATCCTCCAAGCACAGGCAACACCCCCAGGCATCCATCCTCCCAAGCACAGGCAACACCCACCAGGCATCCATCCTCCCAAGCACAGGCACACCCCCAGGCATCCTCCTCCCAAGCACAGGCAACACCCACCAGGCATCCATCCTCCCAAGCACAGGCAACACCCCCAGGCATCCATCCTCCCAAGCACAGGCAACACCCCCAGGCATCCATCCTCCCAAGCACAGGCAACACCCCCCAGGCATCCATCCTCCCAAGCACAGGCAAACACCCCAGGCATCCCTCCTCCCAAGCACAGGCAACACCCCAGGCATCCCTCCTCCCAAGCACAGGCACACCCCAGGCATCCATCCTCCCAAGCACAGGCAACCCCCCAGGCATCCATCCTCCCAAGCACAGGCAACACCCCCAGGCATCCATCCTCCCAAGCACAGGCAACACCCCCAGGCATCCATCCTAACAAGCACAGGCAACACCCCCCAGGCATCCATCCTCCCAAGCACAGGCAACACCCCCAGGCATCCATCCTCCCAAGCACAGGCAACACCCCCAGGCATCCATCCTCCCAAGACAGGCAACACCCCCAGGCATCCATCCTCCCAAGCACAGGCAACACCCCAGGCATCCATCCTCCCAAGACAGGCAACACCCCCAGGCATCCATCCTCCCAAGCACAGGCAACTTTCACGAGTATAAATCCCACCATTAATACCGATCACCTCGCCTCCCTGTTGAAGGTCTCGGGGACTTCCATCATCAGTGACGGGTTACGGCAGTCACAACCTGTTACGTTACCGTCACCCATGGATAACACTGTGACGTTAACAGCCTCCTCCTCCACCCGTCACATCACCCCTGGATAACACTGTGACGTTAACAGCCTCCAACTACCGTCCACGTCACCCCTGATAACACGTGACGTTAACAGCCTCCTCCTCCACCCGTCACACGTCACCCTGATAACACTGTGACGTTAGCAGCCTCCTACCGTCACACGTCACCCCTGGATAACACTGTGACGTTAGCAGCCTCCTCCTCCCGTCACACGTCACCCATGGATAACACTGTGACGTTAGCAGCCTCCTCCACCTCCCGTCACCGTCACCCTGGATAACACTGGACGTTAGCAGCTCCTCCTCCCTCCCGTCACACGTCACCCCTGATAACACTGACGTTAGCAGCCTCCTCCTCCCTCCCGTCACATCACCCCTGGATAACACTGTGACGTTAACAGCCTCTAACAACCGTCACACGTCACCCCTGGATAACACTGTGACGTTAGCAGCCTCCTCCACCTCCCGTCACACGTCACCCATGGATAACACTGTGACGTTAGCAGCCCCTCCACCTCCCGTCACACGTCACCCATGGATAACACTGTGACGTTAGCAGCCTCCTCCACCTCCCGTCACACGTCACCCTGGATAACACTGTGACGTTAACAGCCTCCTCCTCCCCCACACGTCACCCCTGGATAACACTATGACGTTAGCAGCCTCCTCCACCTCCCGTCACACGTCACCCCTGGATAACACTGTGACGTTAGATGTATACCGGTACGTGTTAATGATCCCCTTACCATTAAATCTCAATGAACATTTACTTATCCTCAACCATTAAGGGTGTGACCCATTAGGACTGGGTTGGGTTGGGTTGGGTTGGGTTGGGTTGGGTTGGGTGGCTGTGGGTAGTACGTTGGTTTAAGGTGTGTTAGTTAGGTAAGTTAGTTAGTTAGGTGTGTTAGGTTAGCTTAGGAGTTGTGTTAGGTTAGCTTTAGGCTAGGTTAAGTTGTTAGGTTAGTTTAGATTAGGTTGTTGTTGCTAGTTTAGATTAGGTTAAGTTGTTGCTAGTTTAGGCAGGCTTTGTTTAGGAAGTTGTTGAGTTGGAGGTGTGTGGGTTTAGATTAGTTGCTGTGCAGTTAGGAGGTGTTGGTAGGGAGTTGTTGGGTTAGTTTAGATTGTTGTTGTTGCTAGTTTAGATAGGTTAAGCTGTTGTTAGTTTAGGTTGAAGTTGTTGTTAGTTTAGTTTAGGTTGTTGTTAGTTAGTTTAGGTTAGGTTGTTGTTAGGTTAGTTTGTGATTGTGTTGCTGTTGCTAGTTTGTGCTGCTGCTGTTAGTTTAGTTATGTTGCTGTTGCCAGTTTTAGGCCAGTTGTTGTTAGGCTAGGTAAGGTTAAGTAATATTTTGTTAAGTTTTGGGTTAGATTACCTTATCTGGTTTAGGTTAGGTTAGGTTCTGGGCCGCACTTAATCGTTTCTTCTTGATTAATGTACTTTTATTGTGAAGAATTACTTTAAAGTAATCCCAAGTAACTGTAGTTCCCTGAGTAATCCCAAGTAACTGTAATCCCCTGAGTAATCCCAAGTAACTGAAGTTCCCCTGAGTAAATCCAAGTAACTGTGGTTCCCCTGAGTAATCCCAAGTAACTGTAGTTCCCTGAGTAATCCCAAGTAACTGTAGTTCCCCAGAGTAATCCCAAGTAACTGTAGTTCCCTGAGTAATCCCAAGTAACTGTAATTTCCGAGTATCCCAGAATGTAACAACCCACAACCTGGTAATCCCAAACTGTAGTCCCCTGAGTAATCCAGTAACTGTAGTTCCCCTGAGTAATCCCAAGTAACTGTAGCCCCTGATAATCCAAGTAACTGTAGTTCCCTGAGTAATCCCAAGTAACTGTAATCCTGAGTAATCCCAAGTAACCGTGTTCCCCTGAGTAATCCCAAGTAACTGTAGTTCCCCTGAGTAATCCCAAGTAACTGTAATTCCTGAGTAATCCCAAGTAACTGTAGTTCCCCCTGAGTAATCCCAAGTAACTGTAGTTCCCCAGAGTGAGGTAAATGTGACCAAGATAATCTAATGTGCATATACTAATTTTTCCGTCACTGAAGAACAACAATCACTGAAACCCTGAAGAACCACAATCCCAGAACTCAGAACCACAATCCCAACAGCCAGAACCACAATCCCAGAGCCTAGAACCACATTCCCTTGAACCACAATCCCAGAACCACAATCACAGAGGCCAAAACCACAATCCCAGAGCCGAGAACCACAATAACAGAGGCCAGAACCACAATCCCAGAGCCCAGAACCACAATCCCAGAGCCCAGAACCACAATCCCAGAGCCCAGAACCACAATCCCAGAAACAACCAGAGCAAGATCCACAATCCCAAAGCCCAGAACCACAATCCCAGAGCCCAGAACCACAATCCCAGAGCCCAGAACCACAATCCCAGAAACAATCCCAGAGCCAAGATCCACAATCCCAGAGCACAGAACCACAATCCCAGAGTCCAGAACCACAATCCCAGAGGCCGCCAGCAGGATGAAGCACCTAAGGGTCTTCCAAGCATAGTGTTGTGTTGGTGGCAGCAGGTGGGATTCTGAACTCCTCCTCTGTACAGGTGTTAACAGGTGTCCATTTAAATATCCAGGTGTAATTGGGTGTTAACAGGTGTCCATTTAATTATCCAGGTATAATTGGGTGTTAAGAGGGTTTTTAGTTAATTCTCCAGGTGTAATTGGATGTTAACAGGTGTCCATTTAATTATCCAGGTGTAATTGGGTTTTAAGAGGGTGTCCAGTTAATTATACAGGTATAATTGGGTGTTAAGAGGGTTTTTAGTTAATTAAACAGGTGTAAATTGGTGACTAGTTAATTATACAGGTGTAAACTGGTGTCTAGTTAATTATACAGGTGTAAACTGGTGTCTAGTTAATTATACAGGTGTAAACTGGTGTCTAGTTAGTTCTACAGGTGTAAACTGGTGTCTAGTTAATTATACAGGTGTAAACTGGTGTCTAGTTAATTATACAGGTGTAAACTGGTGTCTGGTTAATTATACAGGTGTAAACTGGTGTCTGGTTAATTATACAGGTGTAAACTGGTGTCTAGTTAGTTCTACAGGTGTAAACTGGTGTCTAGTTAATTATACGGTTGCAAACTGGTGTCTAATTAATTTTGCAGTTATCATCGGGTGGTGTTCAGTTAATAATATACGTGTAAACAGATGTGCAATGATCGTCATCGCTAACAGAAAAATAAAGTTTACAATTCTTACCTTTCCACCGTAAGACTCAAGACAAATATCCCTCAAACGTTAAAACTTTCCTCCGTCAAGACAGGAAATGACTTATGTTTGAGTGGTTGAAATGCTTTTAAAAACACACACACACACACACACACACACACACACACACACACACACACACACACACACACACACACACACGAAGCCTTATTAGCAACTACTTAGGATGTTTGAAGGTCGGGGGTGACTCACTAACTGCTCCTGATATAACCCTTAAGATGTGTTGGGCCTTAAGGTCTTGTCAGGGTCAGCGTGTCTAAGCTACCCTGGATTATCTCTCTTCTCTCCATCTGTATGTAGAGTGTTGCTATTTTTTTTAATAATAATGAAAATGGTAATAATAATAATATAAATTAATTCCTGAACGACGAAATAGCATTAAAAGTAGAATTAACACAGAATTTAACTCCACTTAACCCCTTGAATACTGTCATCGTACGCAAGGAGGTCACATTGTTAGCGATGGCACTGTACACAGAGGGTAATCGAACACCCCTGTACACCTACAATAACTAACAATACGTACAGCCGTTCGTAGGTGTACCTGTATTAATTGTAGGTACACAGGAGAGAGAGAGAGAGAGAGAGAGAGAGAGAGAGAGAGAGAGAGAGAGTAAACACAGCTCCCAGGTGTAGTTTGAGAGAGGGATGGCAGCTTGCGTCCCCCAGACAGGTTCAGGTACCACGAAATTCTCAAAAGGTCCCCAAGATAAAAACTGTCCCCTCCTTGTTCACTTACGTCACTGTAGGATATACTAGCGGGTATGAAATAGCGTCGGATATCGTTAAATAGACGCATGGCTCAGAGATACGTTATCATTAAACAGACGCAGTGGCAGATACCGCAAAGAGAGTCATTGTCAGATATTGCCAATAGGCGTTGTCGTTAAATATAGACGCCCGGTCCGCTGTCAGAAATCACAAATAGAAACCACAGTCAGAAATTGCAACGAGGCGATATAGTAAATAAAAGACTTTTCTCATCTCTACATACAAGGTTAAAAGAAAATAAATAATGAACGAATCACTCGAGATCCGGTTCGAAGCTTCGGACGGGTTTACTGGCATTTACGTCTGTCCGTTCGACTGTCTATTTGTGTTTCTGTCCGTCTCTTTCTCTCTCTGTCTGTCTGTCTGTTCGTCCGTCAGTCCGAGTGCTTTTGACACCGCGCTAGTCTCTTGTTTGTGATTGGTTGACGCCATTTGGCCTCCTGATTGGTGATTGACTGTGTTTGTTGTCTCGTGACTGGTCGAGATATATTTAAGAACAATCATGATCTGATGTCTGTTTTCTGCTCATGAGTCTTTGTTATTGTCTTGTTGTCTGATACTCGGACAAAATCCAATCAGCCAGTTAACTCATCGGACAAAATTCTCTCAAGAGTTAACTCACAGGACAGAATCCATCCATCAAAATAATCACTAAATTAGGTTAGGTTACGCTAGCTGAGGTTAGATTAGGTTAAGTTAGGTCAGATCAGATTAGGTTAGGACAGTTTAAGTTTGGCCAGGTAAGGTTAGATTAGGTTAAGTTAGGTGATATCAGATAAGATTAGGTCAAGTTAGGCCAAGTGGGATATACACTGGTTAACTAACTAGCTGCTGGCAGACTGCTTTCTGCCAGCAGACAGGAAGACATATACTGGTTTAGGACTGGTGAATGGCTGTCAGGGTTGCTTTCTCTCCCTGATGACAGCTGGCGACAACACCTTACCTGTGGCAGGTAAAAGGGAGATATATATCTGTACAGGTGGATGGTCGGATAGTGGAGGCTGGTGGCGAGGCTATGTACGGCCCATTGTTGTGTTGACGTGGTGTGGGTGTTGATGTGTGGGGGGGAGAGAGGGTATGCATGAGCGGAGGGGGAAGGGGGTGTTCATGTGAGGGAAGGGGAGGGAAGTTCAAGTGTGAGGAAGGGGGTGGGGGTGTTCATGTGAGAGAAGGGGAGGTGTCTATGTAGAGGAGGAGAAGGGAAGTTCATGGGGGGGAGGGGGGGAATGATGTTGATGTAGGGAGGAAGGCTTTTGATGGAGGTATTGATATGGCTTCTGGATTTAAGCTAAGGGGGGGGCGTTGATGTTGTTGGGACCTGGGGGATTGATGGGAGTTGACGAGAGGAGGAAGAGGATGTTGATGGGGGAGGAATGGAAGTTGATGGTGTCACTGATGAAGAGGAGGGGAAGGGGGGGGTATTACGGATAAACTACAAATTAAAGGAGGTTGACGAGTGGAGAATAGGCAAATATGGAAGATCGAGTTGCCGTGGGTAGGAGTAAACATATATTAACGGAGGAGGAGAAGAAGAGGAGGAAGAAGAGGAGGAGGAAGAAGAGGAGGAAGAAGAGGAGGAGGGAAGAAGAGGAGGAGGAAGGGAGGAGGAGGAGGAGGAGGATGATGATTATTACTTCCTTGACGGGGAGGGGGGGAATTATATTGTGAAGTAAAAACTCCAAACTGAAGAACAAACATTGACGGGGAAGGAGAAGTAAATGGAGGGACGATTGACGGGGAAATAATGCCGCGGAGAAGACGAATCAATATAAACAACGATAAACGGGAGAAGAGAGGAACTGGGAGCCACTGAGTTGATTTAGGAGGAAGGAAGGAAGGAGAGAGGAAGACTTGACGGGGGTGGCTGGGGGTTGAGGGGGGTGGAAGTGGAGGCCGGAGTAAGCACTGGGTGAAAGGGATGTACAGTAGCAAGTGGGAAAAAAACGAACTAAGCGTTTATAAACTAAGTAAAAGTGAGGGGGGGTGAGGGGGGTGAGGGGTGGGTGAGGGGTGAAGAGGAAAGGTGAGGGGGGAACGAGGTGCAAGGCTGTAAATGTTAAACGCGCGACTCTGACGATGAGGGAGGGGGGTGAGGTAGGGGAGGGGTGAGGTAAGGATGAGGGATAAGGAGGGGAGAGGTAAGGGTGATGAGGGGATAAGGGAGGGGAGAGGTAAGGATGAGGGATAAGGGAGGGGAGAGGTAGGGATGAGGAACAAGGGAGGGGGAAAGGTAAGGATGAGGGATAAGGAGGGGAGAGGTAAGGGATGAGGATAAGGAAGGGGGAGAGGTAAGGATGAGGGATAAGGGAGGGGGAGAGGTAAGGATGAGGGATAAGGGAGGGGAGAGGGTAAGGATTTGGGGATAAGGGAGGGGAGAGGTAAGGATGAGGAGGGGAGAGGTAAGGATGAGGACAAGGGAGGGGAGAGGCAAGAATGAGGGATAAGGGAGGGGGAGAGGTAAGGATGAGGGATAAGGAGGGGAGAGGTAAGGATAAGGAGTGGGAGAGGTAAGGATGAGGGATAAGGGAGGGGGTTGGGTTGAAGGATGAGGAGAGGGTGACGATAAGGATATGAGGGGGAGGAGAGGTGACGATGATTACCCATTAAAAAGACGAGAGAGAGAGAGAGAGAGAGAGAGAGAGAGAGAGAGAGAGAGAGAGAGAGAGAGAGAGAGAGACGAATTAACCAAAAATACCAAAAGGAAATAATAATAATAAACCCATCAATACCCCCACATGACGTATACATGAATAGCAAACAAATACATAAATAATGGCCGCCTTCAAGCATACATCTGTGTAGACTGGGTTATCGTGCAAAAAGACCCCACTAGCTTATTCACTTTCACCGGGTACCCTAGGAGAGTCCCTCCCATTGGCCAGCACACAGGACACCCAGCCAATGAGATGTCGCTATTACTTTACAGGCCTGGCTGTCATTGGTCAGGATGGCGGATGAGGGAAGGGGATTGTGGGAGTGAGGGATGCGCACACACACACGCACACATACACTGGCAGGGGTTTGCACGCACACACGCACACAGCCACTATCTGAGTTTTGCGCAGTTACCTCACCTGTTAATAGAATGGACACTAGGACACCTGCCTAACGAAGGTGGGTGATGGAAGTGGCTGGTCACCTGCCCAGTAACCTATAATAATGTGTGTGTGTGTGTGTGTGTGTGTGTGTGTGTGTGTGTGCGTTTGTGTGTGTGTGTGTGTATGTGTGTGTGTGTGTGTGTGTGTATGCGTTTGTGTGTGTGTGTGTGTGTGTGTATGCGTTTGTGTGTGTGTGTGTGTGTGTGTGTGTGTGTGTGTGTGTGTGTGTATGCGTTTGTGTGTGTGTGTGTGTGTGTGTGTGTGTGTGTGTGTATGCGTTTGTGTGTGTGTGTGTGTGTGTGTGTGTGTGTGTGTGTGTGTGTGTGTGTGTGCGTGTGTGTCTGACTTTCTCTCTCTCCTCTTGGAACTTTACCTACTGACCTATGATGCACGTCTCTGGCTCTCACACTCATAATACTCCTTCTGTCTCCCACTATCTCTTAACAGGTCAGCCAAAACAAACAAGTGAGAGACAGTCTTGGCCTGTGTCTCGCTTCAACGAAAAAAAAATATGACGCTACAGAAGGCAAAATTCAATGAACTTTCAACTAAGTTAACTGAGTCGAGAACGTAGATAAAATAAATACTTAATGCGCGATAAATACAACATATGATAAGGGAAGAGTGCGTTCAACTTTAAACATTCCTTATACATATTCATACATGGTGAAGAAATCATACATAGTTATACATGTAAATGAATATACGAGAATGTAAACAAAACGTAAAATATACAGGTAGGTATTTAAACACACACACATACATACATATTTGCACATACATGTATTCATAAACATATACACACGACATATGTACACGTATAAACACACATACATATATACCCACACCAACCCCCACACACAAACATACACACCAGCCCCCCACACACACAACATACAACACCTCCCCACACACAAACATACAACACCAGCCCCCACACACAAACATACAACACCAGCCCCCACACACAAACATACAACACCAGCCCCCACACACAAACATACACACCAGCCCCCCACACACAAACATACAACACCTCCCCCACACACACAAACATACAACACCAGCCCCCCACACAAACATAAACACCAGCCCCCACACACAAACATAACACCAGCCCCCCACACACAAACATACAACACCTCCCCACCACACACAAACATACACAGCCCCCCACACAAACATACAACACCAGCCCCCACACAAACACATACACCCAGCCCCCACACAAAACATACAAACACCCCCACACACAAACATACAACACCAGCCCCCACACACACAACATACAACACCTCCCCCACACACAAACATACAACACCAGCCCCCCACACACAAACATACAACACCAGCCCCCCACACACACAAACATACAACACCAGCCCCCACACACAAACATACAACACCAGCCCCCACACACAAACATACAACACCAGCCCCCACACACACAAACATACAACACAAGCCCCCCACACAACACAGCAACACCAGCCCCCACACACAAACATACAACACCAGCCCCCACACAAACATACAACACCAGCCCCCACACACACAAACATACAACACCAGCCCCCCACACACAAACATACAACACCAGCCCCCCACACACAAAACAACACCAGCCCCCACACACAACACACACAAACACACACCCCCACACACAAACATACAACACCAGCCCCCCACACACAAACATACAACACACACAAACATACAACACCAGCCCCCACACACAAACATACAACACCACACACACAAACATACAACACCAGCCCCCACACACAAACATACAACACCAGCCCCCCCACACACAAACATACAACACCAGCCCCCACACACACAACACATACAACACCAGCCCCACACAAACATACAACATCAGTTACCCCCCACACACAAACATACAACACCAGCCCCCCACACACATACAACACATACACACAGCCCCCACACACAACACATACAACACCAGCCCCCCACACACAAACATACAACACAACCCCACACACAAACATACAACATACAACACCAGCCCCCACACACACAACACACAACACCACACCCCCACACACAAACATGCAACACCAGCCCCCCACCACACACACAAACATACAACACCAGCCCCCCACACACAAACATACAACACACAGCCCCCCACCACACACACACCACATCTGAACCTCGGACATCAAACACTATCCAAAAATGAATCAACTAAACGTACTACTGGTCATTAACTCGTTCAAATTACTTAATGAGAAGCGTAAATAATGACAGACAAGGTAATCACGCCGGAAAATTGTTAGACATGTATATAGTAATCAGCATATTGCGGGGGATAAATTTGTTGCATAAAGTTGGTTAGTCGGGTGTTATTTCTGCCTTTCCTGACATAACTAGTGGATATTTTTTTTAATATATTTTTTTTTTTTTTAAGTTTTGTGTCATATGCTTTAATTGAGTCACTAACTGATGTATTTACTGAGAGAGAGAGAGAGAGTGAGTGTGTGTGTGTGTGTGTGTGTGTGTGTGTGTGTTTTACCACGTGTCGCTCCTGTGGTGTTGCCAGGTGTATGGTTTTTGGCAGTAATAATGATAATCTCATTTTAAAGACAGCGATATTAAGGATTGAGTGAATGTTAGAATATAATTTACTCGGGTTATTATTTGATTTGGATGAGGAGTTCTTGATTAATTATTATCCCTCATGTACGAGAAACGTCTATCAGTGAGGTCAGTCGTGGCGGTAAGTCATTGAGTGGATTAAACATGGTCCCACACGACCATAACACAGCCCCACGACCATAACACAGCCCCCACACGACCATAACACAGCCCCCACACGACCAACACAGCCCCACACGACCATAACACAGCCCCAACACGACCATAACACAGCCCCAACACGACCATAACACAGCCCCCACACGACCATACAGCCCCACACGACCATAACACAGCCCCCACACGACCATAACACAGCCCCCCACACGACCGTAACACAGCCCCCACACGACCGTAACACAGCCCCCACACGACCGTAACACAGCCCCCACACGACCGTAACACAGCCCCCACACGACCGTAACACAGCCCCACACGACCATAACACAGCCCCCACATGACCATAACACAGCCCCAACACGACCATAACACAGCCCCCACACGACCATAACACAGCCCCCACACGACCATAACACAGCCCCCACACGACCATAACACAGCCCCCACACGACCATAACACAGCCCCCACACGACCACATAACACAGCCCCCACACGACCATAACACAGCCCCACACGACCATAACACAGCCCCCACACGACCATAACACAGCCCCACACCCCTTTAAACACCCCTATCCTCCCCACACCATAAGTCAATACTCCCACAAGTCCCCACAAACCTCCCATACAGTCCCCATAAACCCCCTACACAGGTCAACAGTCCCCTATAGCCCCCACAAACAGACCTCCAAACTCATTCCAAGGCTTTACTAGACCCCCAGAGGCCTTACACGACTCCTACACACGCCTCACCTACCTGCCACTGATGATCCTTTGTTGAAGGCCTGGCCATACAGGGCCATGTTACAGCCTGGCCAACCTCGTCCCACGGTGTGTTGTGGCCCAGCAGGTCTGTCACTCCACACTGTCTTCACTACTCTGTCTCTCTCGTTAACTCACAGTAAAACATTGAAAGATTTTATTTCGATTTCTGTCACTAATTGCACCTTGTTCTTGGTTTTCTCGAGGCTTCAACGATACGTGACAAGACGCTTCACGTATGGGTACTAAAAGGTTTCACGTATGGGTACCAAGAGGCATCAAGTACAGGTATCAAGGGGCTTCGTGTATGTTTATCAAGGTATCAAATCATGTCAATATCACTGGCGGTAACACACGGTATCAGCTGATGGTTGTATCACCTTATATAAGTAAATCACTTCGTCAGAGGGTTTTGCAAAACGTGTTTAAGACGTGTGACTCTCTCGTTCCACATATACATACACAACCCGTCCTCGTCAGGAGTGAGCCATCTGGGCACTGACTTTCACCACCACAGGAAGATGGGCAGTCATAAATATGTAAGTGTCCAGAAGGAAAGACATTCACTTTACGACACAAGAAGGCCTTTGTTGCCGCCCATGGGTGAGGGAGGCAGCTGTAGGGTCACCTCAGGAGCTCCCGGACGGTCAGGAGGCGACGTATGAGACATACCAGAACACCGCCATGGTCACTACACACACACACACACACTAATGCGGCTTGACTTTTAATAATCTGCTTTCGGGAATACTTGCAGTGTGGCCTCCCAGGCACTACCACACACCAGCGGCTTCACACACAAACTGTCTCGGCCGATTCCCGAGAATTCTACCCCCCGTTCTAGTGGGAATCACGAGTACCTCCCTTACATAATCGGCCCAGGCGCCCCTACGACGCGAAGCCACAGAATGTACCACAAAAGTGCTGAAAACGTTTCTATCTTGCACGGTCTGCACGTCACACAGATTAAACTGTAGACAGATATATACTAGAGGGTCTATCCATAACTCACGGACCATTTTTGCTCGGAAGTCTGATAAATGCAACACCGCATAATACAAGGAAGGGAAAAATAACCAGAAAATGGTCTGTGTGACACCCAAGAGGAGAGGCGACATTGGCTTCAGCTGGAGAAGAACAGCCTCTTGCCCAGGGAGCCTGATACCCCACAAGTGTTCCATTGTGAACTAAGCACACGAGTCAACAAACATCTTTCTCCAATTCTTTGACATCAAGAGCGTGGAGAAGTAACCCCCACTCAAGCCATCGATCTCCCGGGCCAGGCCTCGCTCCATAACCCTACCATATTTCACCAAAAGATGCATTTCTCATAAAACATTAACAAAATATAAAAACTCTCACCTGATACAAAAGCGTCCGTAGATGTAAGGAAAAATGTCTCTGCGTTAAAATTTCCCTTAAAACGCACGAGGATTTTCTGGGGCAACAAGAGCATGGCGCCGCCCTCTGGTGTTAAGACCCACTCCTGGGAAATATTGGGGGAAATTCCCTCGACAGTGACTGGAGTAGAGGCTCAGTTTTCTACACCGGGAGCTGCCACATCAAAGATTTCCATAGCTGCTGCCCGACCACATGCCTGCCTGTCCACCTGCTGCCACACCGCCTGTCAGCTGCCCCACCACCTGTTTAATGACTAACCACCTGTCTATATGTTCCACCACCACCTGCCAGCTGCCCCTACCACCTGTCTGCTGCCCCTACCACCTGTCTGCTGTCCCTACCACCTGGCGAGTTCAGTAGCATCTTCACCGTCACCTACGCAGCGCAATACGTAAATGTGGTGTAGAGACCGAGTGGAGTAGCTCAAGTCCACTCAATGCCCCCCACCATCACCACCACATACACCACCATCACCACCACATACACCACAATCACCACCACATACACCACCATCACCACCATACACCACCATCACCACCACATACACCACCATCACCACCACATACACCACCACATACACCCACCATCACACCACATACACCACCATCACCACCACATACACCACCATCACCACCACAGACACCACCATCACCAAAACATACACCACCATCATCACCACCACATACACCACCATCACCACCACATACACCACCATCACAGCCACCAACAACACCAACACCACCACAGACACCACCATCACTAAACATACACACACCATCACCACCACATACACCACCATCACCAAAACATACACCACCATCACCACCACATACACCACCATCACCACCACATACACCACCATCACAGCCACCAACAACACCAACACCACCACAGACACCACCATCACCAAAACATACACCACCATCACCACCACATACACCACCATCACCACCACAGACACCACCATCACCAAAACATACACCACCATCACCACCACATACACCACCATCACCAAAACATACACCACCATCACAGCCACCAACAACACCAACACCAACACATCCACCACCACCAACAACAACGACACCTTCACCAACACATTCACCACCACCAGCAGCACCCTCCCCACCACATACACCACCAGCACCCTCACCACCACATACACCACCAACAACAATAACACCTTCCCCACCACCAACAACACCAACATCACCACCACCTCCACCACCAATAACACCTTTACCACCACAACACCTTCGCCAACATATCCACCACCACCACCACCTCCCATCACCCACATTGCGTCATAATAACCTTGCTTACAGCGTCATGACCTCTGTGTGTGTGTGTGTGTGGTCACATGAATACACACAGGTGAAGGCTCCTGGCCACCCATCGCTACTCATACTTAATAAATTACCTATTGATAAACAACCTGGTATCACTCATACCTCCACAGTCACCCACACATCCCGTCACACACATCTCCCCAGTCAGGGGAGGAGGAGGGTGTGAGAGGAGGAGGGGTAGGGGAGGAGGAGGGGTAGGGGAGGAGGAGGGTAGGGGAGGAGAAGGAGGGTAGGGAGAAGGAGGTAGGGGGAGGAGAAGGAGGGGTAGGGGGAGGAGGGAGGGGTAGGGGAGGAGAAGGAGGGGTAGGGGAGGAGAAGGAGGGGGTAGGGGAGGAGAAGGAGGGGTAGGGGGAGGAGAAGGAGGGTAGGGGAGAAAAGAGGTAGGGAGGAGGAGGAGGGTAGGGGGAGGAGAAAGAGAGGTAGGGAGGAGGAGGAGGGGTAGGGGGAGGAGGAGGGTAGGGGAAGAGGAGGGTAGGGGAGGAGGAGGGGTAGGGGAGGAGGAGGAGGGGTAGGGAGGAGAAAGAGAGGCAGAGGAGGAGGAGGGGTAGGGAGGAGGAGGGTAAGGAGGAGGAGGGTAAGGAGGGGAGGAGGGGTAGGGGCAGGAGGAGGGTAGGGGCAGGAGGAGGGAGGGGTGGTAGGAGGAGGGTAGGAGGAGGAGGGGTAGGGGCAGGAGGAGGGGTAGGGGCAGGAGGAGGGGTAGGGGAGGAGGGTAGGGGGAGGAGGGGTAGGGGAGGAGAAAGAGAGGTAGGGAGAAGGAGGGGTAGGGAGAGGAGGGTAGGGGGAGAAGGAGGGTAGGGGGGGAGGAGGGAGAGGGGGAGAAGGAGGGGTAGGGGAGAAGGAGGATAAGTAGGAGGTAGGAGGAGGAGGGTAGGGGAGGAGAAAGAGAGGTAGGAGAAAGAGAGGTAAGAGAGGAGGAGAGAGAAGGAGGCAGGGAGGAGAAGAGGAGGAGAGGGTAGGGAGGGAGAAGGGAGGGGGGGAGGAGGAGAGGGGGGGAGGAGGAGGAGGTAGGGGAGGAGGAGGAGGGGTAGGGGAGGAGGGGGTAGGGGAGGAGGAGGGAGGGGGAATGAGGAGGAGGGGTAGGGAAGAGAAGGAGGTAGGAGGAGAAGGAGGGGGGAGAAGGAGGTAGGAGGAAGAGGAGGCAGGGAGGAGGAGGAGGAGGGTGAGGGGAGGAGAAGGAGGGGTAGGGGGAGAGAAGGAGGGCAGGGGAGAGGGAGAAGGAGGGTAGGGGGAGGAGAAGGAGGGTAGGAGGAGCAATGATGTAGGGAGAAAGAATGATGTGCAGGGAGATAATGAGAAGAGGAGGAGAATGAAAGAGATAAGGAGGTAAGAAAAGAGGATAAGGATGTAAGAGGTGAGGATAATGATGCAGGGAGACAAAGAGGGGCAGATGAGAATATGGGTAGATGGAGAATGAGGTAGAGGGAGGAGCAATGTGCAGAAGGAGGAGAGAGAAGGAGGGGAGAAGGAGGGTAGGAGGAGAAGGAGGAGTGGAAGAGGAATGAGGGTAGGGGAGAGTGAGTGGGGTAGGGAGGAGGAGGTAGGGGAGGAGGAGGGGTAAGGGGAGAGAAGGAGGGTAGGGGAGGGGAAGGGCAGGAGAGAATGGAGGGTAGGGGGATAGAGAGTGCAGGGGATAATGAGGTAGAGTGAGAATGAGGAGAAGAAGGAGTAGAAAGAGGGTAAGGATGAGAAGGAGGAGTAAGAGGGCAGGAGAAAGGATGGTGAGAAAGGGGGAGAGGAGGAAGGAGGGGTAGGAGGAGAAGTAGGAGGAGAAGGAGGTAGGGGAGGAGAAGGAGGGGGAGGAGAAGGAAGGAGTGATGAGGAAAAGGAAGGAGGGCAGAGGAAGGAGGTAGGGGAGGAGAAGGAGGGGAGGAGAAGGAGGGTAGGGGAGGAGAAGGAGGAGGTAGGGGAGAAAGGAGGTAGGGGAGGAGAAGGAGGTAGGGGAGGAGAAGGAGGGGAGAAGGAGGGGGAGAAGAAGAGGGGTAAGGAGGAGGAGGAGGAGGAGAAGGAGAGGAGGGAGGAAGAGAAGGAGGGTAGAGGAGAAAGAGAGGAGGAGGAGAACAGGGGTGAGAGAAGGAGAAGGAGGAGGAGAGAGGATGAGGATGAGAATGATAAGAGATGATAATGATAAGAAATGATAGGGCAGATAAATGTTAATGTAATGAAATGTAAGGAGAATGTATGGAATAATGTGTGAGGTAATGCATAAGGTGTAGGGAAAGACACAAAGAAAGAGAAGGGTAGGGGAAGGAGAAGGGGGTAGGGAATGAGAAGGGGAGAAATATGAAGGGTAGGAAACTAAGAACGGGGGTAGGGGAACATAAATGGGGGTAGGGAAAGGAGAATGGGGAAGGAGAACGGGGGTAAGGGAAGGAGAACAAGTAGGGAAGGAGAACTGGGGGTAGAAATGAGAGAAGAAGGGTGTAATGAGAAGGGGAAGAGGGAATGATAAGTGGGCAGAAAAATGATAATAAGAAGGAGAATAAAGAGAAGAAGGAGTAATGAGAAGGGGAAAGGGGAATGAGTAAGGTAGGGAATGATAATGTAAGAATGATAATGTGTAAATGATAAACAAATTTAATGTAATACAACAATAATGTGTTAATGAATGAAATGAAACGTAATGTAAGAGGAAATGATAATGTGAAATGATAAGTAAGAGGTAATGATAATGTAAGAGAAATATAATGTGAGTAAATGAATAATGAGAGTAATGATAATGTGTGTAAATGATAATGTAGCAAATGCTTAATGTAGCATGATAATGTAATGTGAGGCAATGTAATGCAAGAGGGAATGACAATGTAAGAGAATGATAATGCAGGGAATGATAATGTGGTAAATGATAATGTAAGAGTGATAATGATAATAAAGAGGATAAATGATATAATGTAAGAAAATGATAACGTGCATGATAATGATAATGTAAGAGGAATGATAACCAAAGAAAATGATAATAAAAGAGAATGATAATGTGACAGAATAAGAGGTAATGATAGATGAGAGAATGATAATGTAAAGAGGTAAATGATAATGTGTAAGAGTAATGATAATGTAAGAGGAATGATAAAAAGAGTAAATGATAATGTTATGATAATGTAATGAAGTGAATGGTAAGAGGGAATGATAATGTAAGAGGGAAATGATTAAGAAAATGATGAATGTGAAGGAATGATTAGGTCAAGAGGAACAATGTTAAGAAAATGATAGGGTCAAGAGGAAAATGAAATGAAGGAAGAAATCCAAGAAGAGGAATGAGCAATAAAGAGGGAATGATAAGAGGGGAGGAGAATGAGGGCAGAATGAGGGCAGAGAATGTAATGTAAATGACAGGCTGTAGGAATGATTAAGAAAATTAAAGGTAATGAGAAGGGTAGGAGATGAGAAGTAGGGAATGAGAAGGTAAGAAAAAGGGAGGGAATGAGAAGGGCAAGTAATGAAGTCAGGGCAGGGAATGAGAAGGGGTAGGGAATGAGAACTGGGGTAGAATGAGAACCCAAGAATGATAGGAACAGGGAATGACAAAAGAGGGGAATGAGAAGGGCAGGAATGATGAAGGTAATGACAGAGCAGGGAATGAGAATAAGCAGAATGATAACAGCAGAATGGGCCAGGAATGATAATGTGTGAGGAATGATAATGATGGCAGGGGAATGACACGAATGAGATGATAATGTAAGAGGAAGATAATGCAAGAGGAATGACATCAAGAAGATGGAATGATAATGTAAGAAAATGATAATGGGCAGGGAATGACAGCGAATGTAATGAAGAACGAAGATGAATGATAGTCAGTGAGGAAAATGATAATGTAAGAGGGGAATGACAATGTGTTAGGGAATGATAATGTAAGAGGAATGAGAAGGGAAGGGGAATGATAATGTAAGTAGAAAATGAGAATGTAAGAGGAAATATGAATGTAAGAGAATGACATACGTGGGTAGGAATGACATGTGGTAATGACAAGAGGAATGATACGAGGGAATGACAATGTAAGAGGGAATGATAATGTACAGGGAATGACATGTGGGTAGAATGATAAAGGAATGATGAACCAGGAGGGAATGATGAACCCAAAGAATGATGAACCAAAGAGGGAATGATAGGTAAAGAGGGAATGACAAGTAAGGATGAGAAGGGTAGGGGAAGGAGAAGGGTAGGGGAAGGAGAAGGGGTAGGGGAAGGAGAAGGGTAGGAGAAGGAGAACGGGGGGTAGGGGAAGGAGAAGGGGTAGGGGAAGGAGAAGGGGGTAGGGGAAGGATAAGGGGTAGGGAAGGATAAGGGGTAGGGGAAGGATAAAGGGGTAGGGGAAGGATAAAGGGGTAGGGGAAGGAAAAAAATTTAGGTGGGGGGAGGGAGGAGGGGGAGGTAAGAGTTCTCAGGTCAGACTCGAGGATCAACTGGAGGAGGACCCAAACGGGACTTGAAGGCCTGAGGGTGACCTTAAGGATGAGAGGTATGAGGAGACATACATACATACATACATACATACATACATACATACATACATACACACACATTAATGCATACATACATACATACATACACACACACAATACAATTTAAATAATCACACACACAACGTCAGTACTGGGAACACTTTCACTCTCGCGTGTGAGGGGAAAACCTGGCGTGGACTGGGCCAAACTAGGCCACCTGACTCCTGCTTTCTAGAAAACAGGGAGAAAGTATCTTGGGTATCCTGTCTTATTCTTGTGTAAAGTTGTGACGTGTGTGTGTGTGTGTATGTACGCACAATATGTATGTATGCATGTATGTGTACAGTATATATACATGTGTGTGTGTGTAGGGGCAAGTATAAGGGTGTTTATCATACATACCACACATACACATCCTGGGAAAATACACCGACCCACCTATACAGCTTCCTGTGCCCAGGTGTGTGTGTGTGTGTGTGTGTGTGTGTGTGTGTGTGTGTGTGTGTATGTATGTGTGTGTGTTGTATAACTGCGAGTAAATAATTATTAATATGCTCCTTGAATCGCCTCAGCAATGCATAAATGTAACTCATTTATATTCAATTAGGATTCTCTTTTGCAGTCAAATAATAATAATAATAATCACCAATAATAATAATAATAATAATAAACCAATAATAATAATATTAATAATAAAACACCAATAATAATAATAATAATAATAATACCAATAATGATAATAATAATAATACCAATAATAATAATAATAATAATAATACCCAATAATAATACCAATAATAATAATAATAATAATAATAATAATAATAATAATAATAATAATAATAATAATAATAAAATAATAATAATAATAATAATAATAATAATAATAATAATAATAATAATAATAATACCAATAATAATAATAATAATAATAATAATAATAATAATAATAATTAATAATAAAAAAATCAATAATAATAATAATAATAATACTAATAATAATAATCTAATAATTAATAATAATATTAATAATAATAATAAATAATACCAATAATAATAATAATAATAATAATAATAATAATAATAATAATAATAATATTAATAATAATAATAATAATAAAACACCAATAATAATAATAATAATAATAATAATAATAATAATAATAATAATAATAATACCAATAATAATAACACCAATAATAATAATAATAATAATACCAATAATAATAATAATAGTAATAATAATAACACCAATAATAATAATAATAATAATAATAATAATAATAATAATAATAATAAGACACCAATATTAATAATAATAATAATATTAATAATAATAATAATAATAAAACACCAATAATAATAATAATAATAATAATAATAATAATAATAATAATAATAATAATAATAGTAATAATAATAATAATAATAATAATAATAATAATAATAATAATAATAATAATAACAATAATTTAATAATAATAATAATAATAATAATAATAATAATAATAATAATAATAATAATAATAATAATAAATAATAAAAATAAATTACAATAATGACAACAATAATCCTCTCTCTCCCTCTTGTTTCTCACCAGTTTTCAAAATATGGAGAAAAAAAAAAAAAATTCAATACAATCACAGACAGTATAACGCTCCACCCACGATATTAGCCGTGTACACTCCCAGCTGAGAGTGAAGGTCACACACACACACACACACACACACACGCGCGCGCGCGCGCTCAGAGTGTCAACATGACTTCACACCTAATATTTTTCCTTAACTGTGTGAAATATTATGAACCTTTGTTGAATATGTACGACAGTGAACTAAATGTGTGTTAATTATTTACTCCTATGATAACTGGGAGAGGATTTCAAAGGTTTACAGCATTTGTGATAATAATAATAATAATAATAATAATAATAATAATAATATAAATAATATAAATAATAATAATAATAATAATAATAATAATAACAATAATAATAATAATTAGTGACAGCTAAAAATCTATAAAAATCAACCAATACTCGAATTTAATATTTGAAATCTTAAAGCCCTGTTAATGAGTAATATAAACACAGGTAATGTCTATGATGTGTATATGAGACATGAGTGGTGTCCCTTAATTAGTACAGGTGAAACATGAGTGGTGCCCCATAATTAGTACAGGTGAAACATCAGTGGTGCCCCATAATTAGTACAGGTGAAACATCAGTGGTGCCCCATAATTAGTACAGGTGAAACATCAGTGGTGTCCCTTAATTAGTACAGGTGAAACATCAGTGGTGCCCCATAATTAGTACAGGTGAAACATCAGTGGTGTCCCTTAATTAGTACAGGTGAAACATCAGTGGTGTCCCTTAATTAGTACAGGTGAAACATGAGTGGTGTCCCTTAATTAGTACAGGTGAAACATGAGTGGTGTCCCTTAATTAGTACAGGTGAAACATGAGTGGTGTCCCTTAATTAGTACAGAAACATGAGTGGTGCTCCCTACTAGTACAGGTGAAACATGAGTGGTGCTCCCTACTGAGTACAGGTGAAACATGAGTGGTGTCTTAATTAGTACAGGTGAAACATGAGTGGTGTCTCTTACTAGTAGGTACAGAAACATGAGTGGTGTCTCTACTAGTACAGGGAATGAGTGGTGCCCTTACTAGTACAGGTGAAACATGAGTGGTGTCTTTACTAGTACAGGTGAAACATCAGTGGTGCCTCTCATACTAGTACAGGTGAAACATGAGTGGTGTCTCTTTACTAGTACAGGTGAAACATGAGTGGTGTCTCCTTACTAGTACAGGTGAAACACAGTGGTGCCTCTATAATTAGCACAGGTGAAACATGAGTGGTGTCCCACTTAGTACAGGTGAAACATGAGTGGTGTCCCATACTAGCAGGTGAAACATGAGTGGTGTCTCTTTACTAGTACAGGTGAAACATGAGTGGTGTCTCATAATTAGTACAGGTGAAACATGAGTGGTGCCCTTACTAGTACAGGTGAAACATGAGTGGTGCCTTACTAGTACAGGTGAAACATGAGTGGTGTCCTTACTAGTACAGGTGAAACATGGTGGTGTCCTCATATTAGTACAGGTGAAACATGAGTGGTGTCTCATATTAGTACAGGTGAAACATGAGTGGTGCTCTTACTAGTACAGGTGAAACATGAGGGTGTCCTTAATTAGTACAGGTGAAACATGAGTGGTGTCCTTAATTAGTACAGGTGAAACATGAGTGGTGTCTTAATTAGTACAGGTGAAACATGAGTGGTGTCTCATATTAGTACAGGAAACATGAGTGGTGTCTCATAATAGTACAGGTGAAACATGAGTGGTGTCTCATATTAGTACAGGTGAAACATGAGTGGTGTCCCTAATTAGTACAAAGGGAGGCATGAGGGTGTCTCTTAATTAGTACAGGTGAAACATGAGTGGTGCCCTATACTAGTACAGGTGAAACATGAGTGGTGCCCTATTAGTACAGGTGAAACATGAGTGGTGTCTCTAATTAGTACAGGTGAAACATGAGTGGTGCCTCATACTAGTACAGGAAACAAGTGGTGCTCAAGATATTACAGGTGAGGCATGAGTGGTGTCCCTTACTAGTACAGGTGAAACATGAGTGGTGCTCTTACTAGTTACAGGTGAAACATGAGTGGTGTCTTACTAGTACAGGTGAAACATGAGTGGTGTCCTAACTAGTACAGTGAAACATGAGTGGTGTCCCTAACTAGTACAGGTGAAACATAAGTGGTGTCTCTTAATTAGTACAGAAACATCAGTGGTGCCCATAATTAGTACAGGTGAAACATCAGTGGTGTCCCTTAATTAGTACAGGTGAAACATGATTGTGTCTCATATAGTACAGGTGAAACATGATTGGTGTCCCATATTAGTACAGGTGAGGCATGAGTGTGCCCCTAATTAGTACAGGAGGCATGAGGTGTCCCTTATTAGTACAGGTGAGGCATGAGTGGTGTCCTTATTAGTACAGGTGAGGCATGAGTGTTCTCACTAGTACAGGTGAGGCGAGGTGCTCTACTAGCACAGGTGAGGCATGAGTGGTTCTTATTAGTACAGGTGAGGCATGAGTGGTGTCTCACTAGTACAGAAACATCAGTGGTGCCCATACTTAGTACAGGTGAAACATGAGTGGTGTCCCTTAATTAGTACAGGTGAAACATCAGTGGTGCCTAATAAGTACAGGTGAGGCATGAGTGGTGTCCCTTGACTAGCACAGGTGAGGTGGGTTATTGGGGTGGCAGGTGAGGTGGGTTAAGTGAGTGTGGCAGGTAAGGTATTAAGTGAGGTAGCAGGTGAGGCACTGTGGGCCCAGGTGGTGACACACATGGTCTGGGGATAGTGGGGACGGTGGAGGGATAGTGATGGGGGATGGTGGTGGGGGATGGTTGAGGGATAGTGATGGGGATGGTGGTGGGGGATGGTTGAGGGATAGTGATGGGGGGATGGTTGAGGGATAGTGATGGGGATGGTGGTGGGATGGAGGTGGAGTGCTACCTCACACCTCCCTTTGTTCACAACTAGAGCGGACATCCACGTGTTACTGCTGTTGTTGTTGTCCTTGTGAGTATTGTTGTTGTTTTTGTCTTGTTGGTTTTGGGTAGTGGTGAGTAGGAAGGTGGTAATTGTGGTAGTTGTCATGTGATTGTTGTTGTTGTTGTGAGTGTTGTTGTTCCTTATCGTATTGTTGTGATTGGTGTTGTTAAAGCTGTTGTTGTTGTTGTTGAGTTTTGGGCTGTGGTTAGCTGCGGCCGAAGGGGTGAGGAGGGTGAGGGGGTAATAAAGAGTGGTTTGTCATGATATTGTGATTGATGCTATGATGAGTGTTGTCGGTGGTGGTGGTGGAATGTGGATTTTTTAGGGGTGAGGTGGGTCAATTGTGGTAGCGTGATAAATGGTTGTACAGGTAGTAGTAGAAAAAGGTACAGAATAGTAGTAGTAGTAGTAGTAGTAGTAAGTAGTAGTAGTAGTAGTAGTAGTAGTAGTAGTAGTAGTAAGGTCAAAGGGTTAAATAATGAAAATATAATGGTGATAAAAATAATGGTGCTCATTATAGTGATATAGTGTCACTAACGTTAAATGGTGACAGAATACACTAGTTATGGCCAGATATGGTGATGGTGCAATTAATAGTTTATTGTGTTTACCTGGCGATGATGACGACAGGTGACAGGAATGGTGAAACGGAGGATATGGTGTAACATGCAATGAAATAATACCGAGAATAGGTGATGGTAACAGCGATAGTGAAAGGGTCAATATAGTGTTACAAGTGATGGTGAAATTGTCTTCGTGGTGGTGTTGATAAGTGGTGGTGATGGTGATAGTGGTGGATGCTGCGTTGGTGGATGTAGAGGAAGTGTGTGTGTGTGTGTGTGTGTGTGTGTGTGTGTGTGTGTGTGTGTTGTGGTTGGGGGAAGGACGGGGCAGTGATGGAATGGTGAGGATGGTGAAAGTGACATTGACAGCGGATTTCATAATGGCGCAATGGTGGTGATGTAGTGTGGTGGTGATGGTGATGGTGGTGATGGTGGTGATGGTGGTGGTGATGGTGGTGATGGTGGTGGTGATGATGGTGGTGATGGTGGCACGTCAGAGACGGGTTGTGATAATATAGGTGATGATGACGATGGTGGTGATGGCGGTGATAGTGATGATGGTGGAAGACGATGGTTTATAAATATTAATTCCCTCCAATCGAGTAGAGCCTTCACAGACACATACAGACGGAGACACACACACACACACGCACACACATTGAATCAAACACAGACACACGCACAAAGATATACATACACACACAGATAAACACACACACAAAAAACACACACACACACACACACACACACACACACACACACACACACACACACACACACACACACACACACACACACACACACACACACACACACACACAAAACAAAAAGAAACAAATTAACAAACACACACATACAAGAAAGCAAAAGCGGGGAATAATTAGAAAGGTGTGGATTCAGATCATGACCTCCTGACACACACACGTCTGACCTTGACCTCTGACCTAACCTCGTGACCTTGACCCCTGACTTACTGTACTTTCTCCTGGGTAAACTCTCCTCCCTGTTCCCCCACCCCTTCACACGTCCTCTCAATACGTGAAATATCGCTATTCGTTTTAATTTATGTTCACTCCTTCACAGTTTGACCAAGAGTGATGCTACTTAGAAAAAAGGTACCAAAGTGACCCAAAAATTTAAAGTATTATAAGTATGAAACCTCACATAATATCAACATCCCTCACGAACGAAACCCATCCATCAATCATGTAAGGTCAGGTCAGGTAACAACTGTCCATATTAATAAGGTCTTTCTCTTGGTGTATATATGGCTCTGTTTAATTTACGATATATTTGGTAAATCACATATTTTTCCTGGAGTTACTATAGTATGAGGATTACCAGGCAGTACAGGACAATTTTTTGAAACAACTAATTACAGAACCTACTAGAGGTGACAATATATTAGACCTAGTATTAACAAATAAAGAAAATATTATCAGAGATATCACAATAGGGAAGAACTAGGTAACAGTGATCAGAAATCAGGTTCCTCCACCCTAAATTGGGGAAACGAACAATGACAATATGGTCAGAGTCCCAAACTTTCGGTTATGGATTATCAGGGGTTAAGAAGGTACTCTAGAGTCACCGGGAACAGTTCCTGCAGGAAGGGGTGAGGTCATAGATGACACAACAATTGATCATGACTATAATATATTCACTAGTATACTTACATACAAGAAACAAAAATATACCACACAGAAAATTAGGCCTCATATAAGAATGAGCCATGTGGATGACCAGAAATAAACATGACATAGGAATAAAAGAAAGGAATATATAAGTGAAATTAAAGGAGGGAGGAGCAAGTTTTGAAACAGGTATAAATGAACTATCTAGAACAAAGAAGAAAATGTGGGCAGAAAGAAAAGGAGACAATGAAATCAAAAATAGCAAGAGAATTCAAGGCGAATCCCAAGGATTTTTCCAGGTATAGGACAAAGGTCAAGGACAAAGTTGGGCCTTAAAGTCAGGGAGGGAGAATTGATAAATGGTGGTGCAGAAATAAGCAAAGCATTGAACAGTTACTTCTTATCAGTTTTCAGAAGAAATTTGCGATGAAATTCTGGAGGTGGAAACTGATATTTAAGGAAAGGAAGAAGAGTAAAATTGAAGAATACTACTGTCAGAAAAGAGTGATGTTCTTAAGAAGATAAATAAACTAAAAGAATACAAAACTCTAGGCCCATGAAATTCTTCTCGAGTCTTAAAAGAGTGTAGGAACAGATTAGCGGACCCCTGTAAACTTATTTACAAAAATCATTAGACACTGGAGTTGTGCCAGAGTTGTGGAAACAGGCAAATGTAGTACCCATATTCAAAAAAGCGGAGACAGAGCATCAGCGTCAATCATCGGCCGATCAGTTTGACGTCAGTAGTGGGGGAAATTTCTTGAATCAATTATAGCAGATAAAGCATCCGGATCGCATCGCAGGAGAAAAGCAATTAATTCACGACCTCAACATGGGTTTACAAAGGGAAAATCTTGTCTAACAAATGGTTAACGTTTTTAGGAAAGTCTTCGAGGTAGTAGATAATGACGAAAATGATGATGTTATTTTACTTAGGACTTTAGCAAAAAGCATTTGGACAGAGTACCGCAACGAAAGTTTTCAGAAAAATTAAGGCCTGCGGTAATGAGGGGAAAGTTTTAAATTGGATAAAATCATGGCTCGCTCGACAGAACGCAGAGGGTCAGCGTAGATGGTGTTAAATCTGAGTGGGGCCGTGTAACCAGTGGGTTCCCCAGGGGTCAGTACTAGGCCCACTTGTTCATAATCTGCAACGATTTAGATACCGGGGATCAGCAGTGACATAAGCAAGTTTGCGGATGACACCAAAATAGGGCGGCAAATTAATTCAGGGCAGGATGCAAATGCATTACAGAGTGATCTAAATAAACTGCAGGGTGGTCTGAAAATGGCAAATGAAATTCAACACCAGCAAGTGCAGTACTTAATATTGGAAGAACAAATACTATAATGTATACAGCCCAACAACATCAACCGGAGAGAAGTCGACTCAGAAAGGAGACCTTAGGGTACTTGTAAGCCCGGACCTACGGCCTAGAAAAAAACAGTGCGTTAATGTTCGAAGCCAAGGCAAACAGAGTATTGGGTTTTATATTCAGAAGTGTAAGCAAACAAGAGTGCAGAGGTCTTATTGCAACTATATCTTGGTGCTAGTTAGCCACCCCTGACTGGAGGTGGTTCAGCCTTCGTGCCCCTATTATAGAATGCAGGATATAAATCACTAGAGTCGGTGAAGAAGAATGACAAAAATGATTCCAGGACTTAGGAAACCTCCTATCAGGATAGGTTAAAGAAACTTAACTTGCATTCCCTAGAAAGACGAAGAGTGCGGGGAGATATGATAGAAGTATTTATGGGTGAAAGGAATCAATAAAGGATATAGATAAAAGTTCTTAGTAATATCCGGGAGCAGATAGGACCTGGAGCAACGGATTCAAGTTGATAAGTTTAGACGTAGAGATAGGAAGAAACTGGTTCACAAATAGGGTGGTGGACGAGTGAACGTTTACAAACTTTGTAGTAAGTGCGAACCTTTCAAGGAGGCTAGATAGATTCATGGATGATAGAGAGTGGTAGTAACTCTCGACAGGAGCTGCCATGCACAGGCCAACCGGCCTGTGCAGACTCCTTATTTTCTTATGTTCTTATGTTCTTATGAGCTGGAGTTGTGTCTACCAGGATATTTACACTGTAGTATCCATTAACCTAACCTAACCTAACCCTCCTAACACCTTTCCTGGTTTTACAGTTTGTCTAAGTGAGGTTGAGTACCGGGTATAGCAGCCTGTCAGTTGTGTGGTGTCAAGCCCCCTCTCTCTCTCTCTCTCCTGGCTGTTGTACATAAAGATCAACCAGAAAATATATGGTGTGTGTGTGTGTGTGTGTGGCTGTGGGGTACTGCAGGTAGGGGCGAGGGGGGGTGTGTCATCAGTCATCGCCCTACACGACTGGTGCAACAGCCTCTCAGAAACACCCAAGTGATGCACTTAGGAATGTTTCTCCACCTTTATTCCCTCCCTCCCTCCCTACCGTTCTCCCTCTCTTCCTCCTCTTTCCACTCTCTCCTTTACTCTCCCTCACTTCCCCTCCACTCCGTCACTCAATCTCCCTCCACCTATCTCACCTCCATCTCTCTCCCATCTCCTCCATCTCTTATTTCCCCACCTGTCCTCCTTCCTTCCCCCTCTCCACCTGCTCTCACCAGTAATCTTCCTCCCTCCTCCTTCCTCCACCTCCACCTCACCCCGGGACAAACTTACTGCTCTCACCGCTACTCTCTACCACTATTCCTCGGGCGTTTACCTTTAAGGCCAACGAGAGAGAGAGAGAGAATCCAGCAGTGGGGAAAGAAGCGTCAGCGAGAGAGAGAGAGAGAGAGAGAGAGAGAGAGAGAGAGAGAGAGAGAGAGATATAAGAGTGGGCAGGAGGACAGGTCAACGCCTGGAGAGGCTGCCCACCCTCACTCACCTACCCTCACCCCTCCTTCCTCCAGGCCGGAAAGTTGTGTCGTTTCATCCTCCAATAATTTCTGGGGCTGATATAAAACTCTCTCTCTCTCTCTCTCTCTCCTCTCTCTCTCACACACACCGTTGCTTTAATATTTTTTTATTTTTTGACCGCTCAGTGAACTGTACTGTATGTGGTAATAATCACAAGGTATTGTTCGTGACTGGTATGGGCGGCAGTGATGTGGGCGGTATGGGCGGTGGGGCGGTGATGTGGGCGGTATGGGCGGTGGGGCGGGAAAATAAGAGACTGGGCGGTGGAGGTGGGAAAGATGAGCAGTGGAGCGGTGAAGATGGTGTCGGCGGCAAAGATGGGCGGCAGGGGGGTAAAGATGGGCGGCAGGGGGGTAAAGATGGGCGGCAGGGGGGTAAAGATGGGCAGCAGGGGGATAAGATGGGCAGCAGGGGCTAAAAAGATGGGCGGCAGGGGCTAAAAGATGGGCGGCAGGGGCTAAAAAGATGGGCGGCAGGGCTAAAAAGATGGGCGGCAGGGGGCAACATAAACGGAAAAGATGATGAGCGACACGAGATGATGGAAGTGCGTGAGGTAAGAAAATTAAGAAGGCGGCACGAGAAGGAGCTGTGTGGGCGGCAATTGGGTGGATGGATGGATGGATGGATGGATGGGTGGATGGGTGGGTGGGTGGATGGATGGATGGATGGGTGGGTGGGTGGGTGGGTGGGTGGGTGGGTGGCAATTGGGTGGGCGTACGGTGAAAACTAGAAGGAAATAACGGCTCTACTTCTGGGCCACCACAACAACCAAAACCATTTCCTTCCTCGATGCATACGACTCGTCTCAAACATAACGGACAAGGACTCCCAACCACCCACCCACGCAACCACCCACCCCCAACTACCTAATTGGGTAATCAGAATACCCAAAGACGCTATCCTCCCTTACTACATGGGTAATTTACCACTAATGACATGAAAATACAGACGTAATACCCCGTCATTACACATCAGAATGGACAGTTGTGGAGAGCCCGAATAATGGACCCACCTGAAGGAAAATGGTTACCGCACTCCGTTTTCTATGACTTTTTCATAAACGTCAAGAAATGAAAGCGGATTTTCACATCGAACTGTAGATAATTTGAGGTTTATTTCGTTATTACAGGAAGGAAGGAAGGAAGGAAGGAAGGAAGGAAGGAAGGAAGGAAGGAAGGAAGGAAGGAAAGGAGGAGGGAGGAGGGAGGATGGCAGTGGAAGAGACGGAGAGGAGGAGGATGATAAAGCAGAAAAGAAGAGGAAGAGAAGGATGAGAAAAGAAAGAGAAAGACCGAGAAAGGAGAGAGAGAGAGAGAGAGAGAGAGAGAGAGAGAGAGAGAGACGTAATTTGAGGTATAAAAGATCCATGAAATTAAGGTCGGGAATGTAGAGTGCCGACAGTGAGCACATCGGGGTCGTGCGTGTGAGTGAGGGGAAGAGAGGAGGTAGTCTCAGGGGTCGCGAAGGAGGAAGGGTAGTCTCGATGGGCTCGTGTGAGAGGAAGTGAGTCTCAATGGGTCGTGAGAGAGTAGTCTCAATGGGTCGTGTGAGGGAAGGTAGTCTCAATGGGTCGTGTGAGGAAGGGGTAGTCTCAATGGGTCGTGTGAGGGAGGGAGTCTCAATGGGTCGTGTGAAGGGGGTAGTCTCAATGGGTCGTGTGAGGGAAGGGTAGTCTCAATGGGTCGTGTGAGGGAAGGGTAGTCTCAATGGGTCGTGTGAGGGTAGTCTCAATGGGTCGTGTGAGGGAAGGGAGTAGTCTCAATGGGTCGTGTGAGGGGAAGGTAGTCTCAATGGGTCGTGTGAGAAGGGTAGTCTCAATGGGTCGTGTGAGGAAGGGTAGTCTCAATGGGTCGTGTGAGGAAGGGTAGTCTCAATGGGTCGTGTGAGGGGAAGGGTAGTCTCAATGGGTCGTGTGAGGGTAGTCTCAATGGGTCGTGTGAGGGAAGGGTAGTCTCAATGGGTCGTGTGAGGGGAAGGGGTAGTCTCAATGGGTCGTGTGAGGGGAAGAGTAGTCTCAATGGGTCTTGAGGAAGGGGTAGTCTTAAGGGATTGTATGAAGAATGGGTAATGGACAGAGTACACCTAATGAGGGTAATAATAGGGGGGGGGGGGTGATTGCGGGTGGCAGTAATGGTTGCGAACAAATGAAAATTACACAACATTTTCACCCATTAACCAGGTCACTCAGGGACAGAAACGCCCAGGAATTAAATGCAGCCATACTTACAATGGAGCAACAATCCAATGGTATAAACAATGGGAGACCCGGCCCTAGATAATGGTGACAATGGTTAAAACACGGCATAAGTTGCTCTAAACCAATGGTGAAAATAATGGTTTACTACTGACAGATGGTAATAATAATGTTGACTATAGTATACACTGTAATAATGGTACCAATGGATATGGGAGATGCCGGAAGGTAATAAAGACGACTGAGAAAGCAGTGGGTAATAATAATAATAATAATAATAATAATAATAATAATAATAATAATAATAATAATAATGTATTAACGATTGAAATAAAATAATGTTAATGATAATACTGCTGCTACTTACCAAAAAGTAGTAGGCAGCTACCAAACAGGGAGGTACTACCCCCTGGGAATATACTGGAAGCATAATGTGTTGTCTAATGGTAGACCCTGCTGCCATATGGCATCACGGAAATTGTGACCAAGTCCCAGGTTGCTGATCGGAC
>NW_024757794.1:5252987-5267987 GCF_018991925.1 Homarus americanus
TTAAGTAAGAAAGACATAAGAAGAAGAGCATATGGCTAAGAAGAGCTACGGCCACAGCATATATACACGAGCGGCTATGGCTACATATGAAACAATAAGAAGCATATAAGAAAGTATAAGGAAGAGTGGCGGTTAAGAAGCATATACATACAGGCTACAGGCTACAAATGACGATGGATATAAGAAATATAAATATGACAGATATGTTACTACAATACAAAGAGCTATGCACAATGAAGAAGCAGCAAGGAAGAATGGTACAATAACAGCGATGGCGGCTACAGCAAGGCGGCTATGAGCATGGCGTACAAGAACAGCATATAAGACAGCGAAGTTAAGGGCTACAGTGTATAAGAAGAGGATATGGTGAAGTACAGTGAAGTAGTGGAAGAAGAAAGAAGGAGAAGAAGAAGAGGAAGAAGAAAGGAGAAGAAGAGAAAGTATAAGAAGAAGAAGAAGAAGGAGGAAGAGGAAAAGATAAGAAGATGGCAGGAAGAAGAAGAGTTAAGAAGACGAAAGCGAAGAGTGAAGAAAGAGGAAGAAGACAGAGCAGAAGAAGAAGCAGCAGGAAGTAAGAGGCAGGAAGACAGCAGCAGGTTACAGTGGCAGGCTGATTGAAGTAGCAGGGCAGAAAGAAAGCAGGAAGGAAGAGAGGATAAGAAAGAGCTATAAGTAAGAAGAAAGTATATAAGCAGCAGCGGTAAGCAATATTAGCGTATATCCATACAGCAGTGCAGGGCACAGCGGCGGTAAGCACAGCAGCAGGCGGCACAGCGGCAGTGGGCAGCAGTGGCATGGTTACAGCGTATAAGGGAAGTAAGATGAGTGAAGAAGAAATGAGCGGCGGGTTAAGGAAGAGAAGAAGAAAGTATGGGCTACACAGCTGTTAAGTGGCGAGCAGCCAAGGTTATCAGCTGGCGGCCAGGCCACACCAGCCACAAGAGCGGGCTACAAGATGGCTATAACACTGAGCTAAGTACACATGGTTGGCGGCACATGGCTAAGTGGCTACAGTGAAGCAGGCTACAGCATATAAGAAGAAACATATGGCTAAGAGTGAAGCAGGAAGAAAGTAAGCAAGAGCATATAAGAAGAGCTAAGTAAGCAATAACAGCTACTAAGGGTTATACAATGAGCTATAATAAGAAATAAGCAGTACAAGAGCTACAAGCAATATATATAAGACAATATGAGCATATACAAGAGCATATAATAAGAAAGTACATGGTAATAAGAAAGCATACACAGGCTACAGTGGTGGTGGGTATAGCAGGGTGAAAGTGGTGGTATGGGTGAGTGGTGGTGGGCAGGTGGGACAGTGCAGGACAGTAGCAGGACAGAAACAGCAGAGAAGGCAGTAGTGGGCTGGTAGGTGGTAGGCAGGGTGGTGGGCAGTGGTGGTGGCAGAGCAGGTGGTGGCAGTGGTCTGTGGGTAGCAGGTGGTGGTGGTATTCAAGGATTAGCAGACAGTAGTATAGCAATGACAGCAGTGACAGGAGTGATGGTACAGAGGACAGAGTAGTAATGGTAGTAGTGGCAGAAAGACAGCAATTTAGAAAGAAAGAACAGTAATGATTGAAAGCAGGCAGAGTGACAGCAGTGGAAGAAAGTGACAAAGTGACAGCAGAGTGACAGCACAGTAGTGGCAGTAGTGTAACAGAGGGCAGCAGTGATTGCACGACAGCAATGGCAGCAGTGACAGACAGACAGAAGGACAGAAAGGGACAGCAGACAGCAGTGGCAGTGACAGAAGTGGCAGTAGTGGCAGTAGTAGCACAGCAGTAGTGAAAGCAGTGGTAGCAGTGACAGCAGTGGAAGTAGTGACAGTGAAAGCAGTACAGCAGTGGCAGCAGTGACAGAAACGGTAGTAGTGACAGGTAGTAGCAGTGACAGAAGGTAGTGACGCACAGTAGTGACAGTAATGGTAGTAGTGACAGCAGTAGTAGGCAGCAGTGACAGCAATGGCAGTAGTGACAGTAATGGTAGTAGTGACAGAAAGCACAAAGACAGTAAGAAAAGAAAGAAAGTGACAGCAGTGGCAGCAGTGACAGTAGAGACGCAATGGTAGTGGCAGTAGTGACAGCAGTGGCAAAAGTGACAGTGGTAGTAGTGACAGTAGTGACAGTAATGGTAGCAGGCAGTAGTAGTGGGTAGTAGTGACAGAAAGTGACAGATGGTAGTAGGCAGTGACAGTAGTGACAGCACGGTAGTAGTGGCAGTGGGACAGTAGTGACAGTAGTGGCAGAAAGACAGAAAGTGACAGTAATGGTAGCAGTGGTAGTAGCACAGTGGCAGTAGTGGCAGCAGGCAGTGACAGACAGTAGCAGTGGCAGTAGTGACAGTGGCAGTAGTGACAGTAGGCGGGCAGTGGCAAGAGTGACAGCAATGTAGCAGTGACAGTAGTGACAGCAGACAGCACAGTAGTAGTGGCAGTAGTGACAGCAGTGACAGCAATGGCAGTAGTGGAAGTAGTGGCAGCAGTGACAATAATGGTAGTAGTGGTAGTGACAGTAGTGACAGTAATGGTAGTAGTGGTAGTAGTGACAGTAGTGACAGTAATGGTAGTAGTGGTAGTAGTGGTAGTAGTGACAATAATGGTAGTAGTGGTAGTAGTGACAGAGGACAGTAGTGACAGTAATGCAGTAGTGGTAGTAGTGGTAGTAGTGACAGTAGACAGTAGTGGCAGAAAGTGACAGTAGTGACAGTAGTGACAGTAATGGTAGTAGTGGTAGTAGTGACAGTAGTGGCAGTAGTGACAGTAGTAGTAGTGACAGTAGTGGTAGTAGTGACAGTAATGGTAGTAGTGGCAGTAGTGGTAGTAGTGGTAGTAGTGACAGTAGTGACAGTAGTGGTAGTAATGGTAGTATAAAAGTGTTCACAACCTCTGGTGGGATGGGACCAAGTGCAAGATGTTTCTACGCCAGACTCGCGGAGGTGATCTCCGAACAGAAGCAGCAGACCAGAAGTTATGTTACAGCCTGGATGAGATGTCGACTGTCCTCTCCCCTTAGGTCGGCTTTGCTCTGCCTCAGGAGAACGAGAGCATCGGCCCCAAAGCCGACAACAGTTGCAGATATTGACTATGAGGCTAACAGTCACTGAATACCGCAGATCTGCGGCTCACACCAACTCAACACAGCGAGGATAGCTACTTATGTATTAGATATTTAATAAGGCAATAAAATGGCGGCGAAGGATGGCAAGAGAGGATGGAGGCCATATAATAAAAAATATATATATATATATATATATATATATATATATATATATATATATATATATATATATATATATATATATATATATATAATAGTGGTAGCAACGGTAGTGGTGATAGTGGCAAATAGTGGTGGTGGTAGTAGAGAGACATAGCAATCCGTCTCTCTTTAAAAAGGTGGTTTTCCGGCATCTTCGTGGTGTAGATTAATATAACCTTTTCCATTTCTATTTTTTATTTCTTTTTATTCTTATTTCTTCACCCCCCAGGCCCCGATAATGGGTCAGTGACCTGTGCCCGGGTGGGCACAATTTATCACGGCCCAAGTCATTTGTCCTCCAAGTGACGTCAATCAAATACCCGCATTTTATGACTTAACTAATGGATGTTTGCAGAAATGTGGTGAGGGATATTGTTTTGCCTCTTCAAGTATAGTTTAACGTAAGCAGTACAGTGCAGTATCTCAAGTCGGTGTAGGAGCTATCGTCTTGGACTGATCTATCACCGTCTGTGTGTGTGTGTGTGTGTGTGCGTGTGTGTACCTGCGCAGCTCTCGCCTCGATTCAGGTGTCAATGTCTTCCTCAGACAACATAAAACCCCTTGATACCATGTCATTGTACTCGGTGGATGATGATATCGTACTGTGGGGTTAAGTCATCGTACTCTAGGGGTTAAGTCATTGTAATGTAGGGGTTAAGTCATCGTACTCTAGAGTTAAGCATACTGTAGGGGTTAAGTCATCGTACCTGGGGTTGTCATTGTATGTGAGGTTAAGTCATCGTACTGTAGGGGTTAAGTCATTGTACTGTAGGGGTTAAGTCATTGTACTGTAGGGGTTTCATCGTACAATGTAGGGGTTAAGTCATCGTACTGGGGGTTGAATCTTGTACTGTAGGGGTTAAGTCCATTATACTAGGGGTTAAGTCATTGTAATGTAGGGGTTAAGTCATCAGCCTCTAGGGTTAGATCGTCATTAACAGCAAGGTTAAGTCATTGTAACTGAGGGGTTGGTCATCGTACTCTGGGGTTAGTCATCGTACTCTAGGGTTAAGTCATCGTACTCTAGGGGTTAAGTCATTGTAATGTAGGGTTAAGTCATCGTACTCTAGGTTGGTCATCGCACTCTGGGGTTGTCATCGTACTCTAGGGTTAAGTCATTGTAATGTAGGGTTAAGTCATCGTACTCTAGGGTTAAGTCATGCTCTAGGGGTTAAGTCATCGTACTCTAAGGGTTAAGTCATCGTACTCTGATTTAAGTCATACTCTAGGGTTAAAGTCATCGTACTCTAGGGTTAAGTCATTGTAATGTAAAGGTTAAGTCGTACTCTAAGGGTTTAAGTCATCGTACTCTAGGGGTTAAGTCATCTATCCTCTAGGGGTTAAGTCATCGTACTCTAGCAGTTAAGTCATCGTACTCTGGGTAAGTCATCGTACTCTAGGGGTTAAGTCATCGTACTCTAGGGGTTGAAGTCATCGTACTCTGGGGTTAAGTCATCGTACTCTAGGGGTTAAGTCATCGCACTCTAGGAGTTAAGTCATTGTAATGTAAGGATTAAGTCATCATCTCTAGGGTTAAGTCATCGTACTGGTTAAGTCATCGTACTCTGGGGTTGAGTCATCGTACTCTAGGGGTTAAGTCATCGTACTCTAGAGTTGATCATTGTAATGTGAGGTTAAGTCATCGTGCTCTGGGGTTAAGTCATCGTACTCTGGGGTTAAGTCATCGTACTCTGGAGTTAAGTCATTGTAATGTGGGGTTAAGTCATCGTACTCTGGGGTTAGTCATCGTACTCTGGGGAGTTAAGTCATCGTACTCTAGGGGTTAAGTCATCGTACTCTAAGGTTAAGTCATCGTACTCTAGGGGTTAAGTCATCGTACTCTGGGGTTAAGTCATCGTACTCTAGGGGTTAAGTCATTGTAATATGAGTTAAGTCATCTCGTACTCTAGGGGTTAAAGATCATCGTACTCTAGGGTTGATCATCGTACTCTAGGGGTTGAAATCGTACTCTAGGAGTTAAGCTCATCGTACTCTAGGGGTTAAGTCTATCATGTACTCTAGGGGTTAAGCTCATCGTACTCTGGGGTTAAGTCATCATGCTCTAGGGTTAAATCCATCGTACTCTAGGGTTAAGTCATCGTACTCTAGGAGTTAAGTCATTGTAATGTAAGGGTTAAGTCATCGTACTCTAGGGGTTGATCATCGTACTCTAGGGTTAAAGTCATCGTACTCTAGGTTAAGTCATCATCTCTAGGGTTAAGTCATCGTACTCTAGGGGTTAAGTCATCGTACTCTAGGGGTTAAGTCATCGTACTCTAAGGGTTAAATCATCGTACTCTAGAGGTTAAATCATCGATACTCTTGGGGTTAAAGTCATCGTACTCTGGGGTTAAATCATCGTACTCTGGGAGTTAAGTCAATTGTAATGTAGGGTTAAATCATCGTACTCTGGGGTTAAGTCATCGTACTCTGGGGTTAAGAATCATCGTACTCTAGGGGTTAAATCATCATTACTCTGGGGAGTTAGGTCATCGTACTCTAGGGGTTAAGAATCATCGTGCTCTGGGGGTTAAGTCATCGTACTCCTAGGGGTTAAGTCATCGTACTCTAGGGGATAAGTCATTACTCTGAGGTTAAGTCATCTACGTACTCTAGGGGTTAAGTCATCGTACTCTGAGGGAGTTAAGTCATCGTGCTCTAGGGGTTAAGTCATCATGCTCTAGGGGGTTAGTCATCGTACTCTGAGTTAAGTCATCGTATCAGGGGTTAAGTCATCGTACTCTGGGGTTAAGTCATCGTACTCTGGGGGTTAAGTCATCGTACTCTGGGGTTAAGTCATCGTACTCTGGGGTTAAGTCATCGTATCTAGGGGTTAAGTCATCGTACTCAGGGTTAAGTCATCGTACTCTAGGGGTTAAGTCATCGTACTCTGGGGTTAGAATCATCGTAATCTAGAGTTAAATCATCGCCTCCTAGGTTAAGTCATCGTACTCTAGAGGGTTAAGTCATCGTACTCTAGGGTTAAGTCATCGTACTCTAGGGTTAAGTCATCGTACTCTAGGGGTTAAGTCATCGTACTCTGGGGGTTGATCATCGTACTCTAGGGGTTAAGTCATCGTACTCTAGGGTTAAGTCATCGTACTCTAGGGGTTAAGTCATTGTAATGTAGGGGTTAAGTCATCGTACTCTAGGGGTTAAGTCATCGTACTCTAGGGGTTAAGTCATTGTAATGTAGGGGTTAAGTCATTGTAATGTAGGGGTTAAGTCATCGTACTGTAGGGGTTAAGTCATTGTACTGTAGGGGTTAAGTCATTGTAATGTAGGGGTTAAGTCATCGTACTGTAGGGGTTAAGTCATCGTACTGTAGGGGTTAAGTCATTGTAATGTAGGGGTTAAGTCATTGTACTCTAGGGGTTAAGTCATCGTACTCTAGGGGTTAAGTCATCGTACTCTAGGGGTTAAGTCATCGTACTCTAGGGGTTAAGTCATCGTACTCTAGGGGTTAAGTCACCGTACTCTAGGGGTTAAGTCATCGTACTCTAGGGGTTAAGTCATCGTACTCTAGGGGTTAAGTCATCGTACTCTAGGGGTTAAGTCATCGTACTCTAGGGGTTAATGACAAGATTCTTTTCTCTTACCTGATACACAGACGATTCTAATTAACGTAATATATTGGGGTTGTCTTCATCTAAGCTTTATTTTGGTTGACTCAAAGAGTACTGGTTGAGTCAGCGTGTCTTGGTTGAAGATGGATTTTTTTTGTTGAGTCAGAATGAGTATTGGCCGAGTCAGTGTGCAGTGTTGGCCGAGTCAGTGTGCAGTGTTGGCCGAGTCAGTGTGCAGTGTTGGCCGAGTCAGTGTGCAGTGTTGGCCGAGTCAGTGTGCAGTGTTGGCAGAGTCAGTATGATGCATGTCCGAGTCATGTGTGTTGCATAAATCACTCGCCTCGCCACATCACCAGAAGGGCGTAAACAATGCCGAAAACCTCTCTCTCTCTCTCTCTCTCGCTAGCAGTCGCCGCAGGTTACCCTCAAGACCGACTCGCCAAGGTGATTAAACTTACCGCTACCTTAACCTTCCGGCGAGTGTCGTCTCCCTCACTCCCTCCCTGCGCCATCTTGCGACTCCTGTGCTAATTACGAAGTTGTTGTTATTGAAGGGGATGATCGTTCGTTTGACGTTATCACCACTAGCAAGAGCAGCTAACGAAGTGTGGGATCGTCATGTGGGTGTAATGGTGGTGGTGGTCTTGCTTCACACACACACACACACAGATTAATGTGTAAACATTAATCTGTATGTTCACTGTATGTTCCTTCACCTTTCTCTAATGAAGGCTTTTGTTAAAACCACCAATGTATGTAATAAGTCATTTATGTCCAATGTATATTTTCAGCCTTTGGGCTGCAAACTTTTTCAATAAACCGTTGTTTATTATTATTATTATTATTATTATTATTATTATTATTACACACATCCTTGACCACCGGAGGGTCAAGACGGACCTGGCGCTCCTCTGGGAGCAGCCATGTCAACTGTTAAGTTGGCCCATGCCAACTCCCTTCCCTGAACCCTCCTCCCCGCCGGAATATCATCAAGTTCTCGCCAGAAGTTATAATTTCATTTAGGAAAGGAACCAGTGTTGAACAGAGGTGAACAGTGCTTAAGTCAGTGAGAAAAACTCAACAGTAACAGCAGAGTCGTACCCAAGTTTAACTTCACACAGTGAGGTCCCAGGTACCCAGTGATAACGGCCCGTGAGACCCAACAACAACCAGCGATGTGTTAATCCGTCTACGATAGGAAGGCCTAAGACCAAACCTCACTCATATAACACCATCTGTGAGGGAATTACTACACCAAGTGCGGCCCCTCATAACACCATCTGTGAAGGAAATACTACACCACGTGCGGTCCCTCATAACACCATCTGTGAGGGAAATACTACACCACGTGCGGTCTCTCATAACACCATCTGTGAAGGAATTACTACACTACGTGAGGTCCCTCATAACACCATCTGTGAGGGAATTACTATACCACGTGAGGTTCCTCCTAACACCATCTGGGAGGTAGTTACTACACTCCGTGTTTGCTGTTCAACACCTACATTAATCTGTATGTTCACTGTATGTTCCTTTACCTTTCTCTAATGAAGGCTTTTGTTAAACCACCAATGTATATAATAAGTCATTTATGTCCAATGTATATTTTCAGCCTTCGGACTGCAGAACCTTTTCAATAAACCGTTAATTATTATTATTACTATCATTACACACGTATATAGCCCCTTCAAACCCATCAATGTTTTAGGTTTAGCCCCATCCTCAACACACATCAGCCCTCACGAATACCCAAGCTAACACTCGTTGAATGTCTGCAAGCATGAGACCTAATAACAGGGAAATAACAACCACGTCGACCCCATCACCAACCACGGCAACCCCATCACCAACCACACAGACCTCATCTTCAACCACGTCGACCCCATCACCAACCACGTCGACTTCATCGTCAACCACGTCGACCCCATCACCAACCACGGCAACCCCATCACCAACCACGTCGACTTCATCGTCAACCACGTCGACCTATCTCCAACCACGTCGACCTCTCTCCAACCACGTCGACTTCATCGTCAACCTCTCACACACAAACAACGACAACCACCACAAGAACTGCCCTGACATCCCCAAACGACATGTGGACGACGTCTTCCCAAACAATCTCAGGTGTAATTACGACGGCAATGACAGCTACGATCGTTACAATTTCCGACATTAATCCTCCCTTCCCACTCCCCTCCCAGACGAATTATGGTGGACGACATATGAGACAACGTGTTTTTGAGTGGGAGGGGTGAAGGGGGTTGGGGTGAGGGTGGGGTTGGTGAGGGTGGGTGAGGGTGGAGTGGGGGTGGGTGAGGGTGGGGTAGGGGTGGGTGAGGGTGGGGTGGGGTGGGAGGGTGGGTGGGGTGGGTGGGGTGGGTGTAGAGTGGGAGGTAGGTGTTACAGGCCCTCGTCAACAGGTTCAACAGTTTTAATGACAGGTGTGATGATAGTGTAAACAACAGCGTAAAAATCTAGACCTCTGTAGGCTATATATCCCTCCTCCTCCTCCTCCTCTTGTTTCCCTTTTCTCTCCTCCTCCTGTTTCCCTTTTCCCTCCTCCTCCTCTTGTTTCCCTTTTCTCTCCTCCTCCTGTTTCCCTTTTCCCTCCTCCTTCTCTTACGAATCCTGTTTCTCCTCCTCCTCTTCCGCGTGGACAGGGGGATGGTGAGAGGTGGACAGGGGGACGGGCAGGTACTCCACGCATCACAGGTGGTACAGATGGGAGTGACGACCCCCTCCTCCACCAGCTGACGGAGCGTAAGACACATTCCCAAGTGCCGGACCCCTGGAAGCGTCACCCCAGTAGGTTACGTTACCCCAGTGTCCCCCTCCCCGCCCCTCCCCCGGATCGAATCAACCCCCTCTCACCACTCAGGGGTCTCCCCACTCAGGGGGGGGGGGGACATCATAGTATACACCCTCCCCATCACACTGCCTATCCAGCCAGTTCTCCCGATCACTAGATTACAAGATGTAACCGCTAGACTAAGGTTAGGATATAAGTACCTCTGGCAGTATATCCCTCAAGCAGATGTGAACAAGCAACATAAGCAAACCCTGACCTCAATGCACCTCCCCCTTCACCATCATCCTCCCCCACCCAGCTACCACCTTAGCCGCAGCATATCCCCGCCTCCACCATCACCACCCCAGCACAGCCTATCACAAGACGACGACGGCCATAATGGCGTATCTGATGATGTAGGGGAGGGGGGGCAGGGTGGGGAGGGGAAGAGTGGTGGGGGAGGGAAAGAATGGGGTGGGGAGGGAAGAGTGGGGTGGGGAGGAAGGTGGGGTGTGGGGGAGGAGGGAGAAAGAGGTGGGGTGGGGGAGGGAAGAGTGAGGTGGGGAGGGGAGAGGTGGGGTGGGGAGGGAAGAAAGTGGGAGTGGGGGAGGGAAGGAGGTGGAATTGGGGAGGGAAGAGTGGGGAATTGGGGAGGAAGAGTGGGGAATTGGGGAGGAAGAGTGGGGTGGGGCGGGAAGAGTGGGGTGGGGCGGGGAAGGAGGTGGGGTGGGGCGGGGAAGAGTGGGTGGGGCAGGGGAGAAGGAGTGGGGTGGGGCAGGGAAAGAGTGGGGTGGGGCGGGGAAGGAGTGAGATGGGGCGGGGAAGAGTGGGGTGGGGCAGGGGAAGAGTGGGGTGGGGCGGGGAAGAGAGAGTGGGGTGGGAGCGGGGAAGGAAGAGTGGGGTGGGGCAGGGGAAAGGAGTGGGGGTGGGGCGGGGAAGAGTGGGGTGGGGCGGGGAAGGTGGGTGGGGCAGGGAAGAGTGGGGTGGGGCGGGGAGAAGAGTGGGGTGGGGCGAGGAGGAAGGAGTGGGGTGGGGCAGGAAGAGTGGGGTGGGAGGGCAGGGAAGAGTGGGGAGGCAGGCAGGGAAGAGTGGAGAGAGGGGCGGCAGGGAGAAAGAGTGGAGAGGGGCGGGGTTAGAGTAGGGAGGAGCAAGGAAGGGGGGAGGGGTGGGGAAGCAGCTACAGTTTCCCTCCTCCCCCACCCACGCTCATTATTTCTTAACCTTAGGTGTGTCAAGTTAACTTGTTTAACCTTTCTCTCAACTTGAATCAAATCTAAGCTAACTTAATCTAAACCCAATTCTAGCTTAAGCCTAACCTACACCTCAACATCAGACCAAACATAATTCGTCAGTACTGTCTACTTTAAAACCTATCTTAACTTAACTGAACCTAACTGAACCTAACCTAACCTAACCTAACCTAACCTAACCTAACCTAACCAACCCAAAATCAACCAGATCAAACAGGGTGAAGGCCACATGCTGACATCGTGATACGCCGCTCCTCATGCCCACAAACACGTGGAATCTGCCTCTTAGTATCTTGTAATGAGCGAGTGTGTGTGTGTGTGTGTGTGTGTGTGTGTGTGTGTGTGTGTGTGTGTGGTGTGTGTGTGAGTGTGTGTGTGTGTGTGTGTGTGAGGTGTGTGTGTGTGCTTGACATTAGAATGTCGGCGTGTCTCTCAGGTAACTGTACTTGTTATTAAGGTGTGTTGGTGGAGGTGTTACCGAGATGGGGAAGGGAAGAGGAAGCTCTCTCTCTCTCTTTCTTTAAAGATTAGACGTTGCCTGAGAGAGAGAGAGAGAAATCAATCACCCCCTCCTCACAGCCAAACGTACCAGGAAGTAACTAACCATCCCCTCCCTCACCGCTCCCAAAAATCCAAATTACTAACTCAAAAAACAAATGAACGATGTGTTAGCCACCCCCCTCGATAATTCCCCTAGACTGTAATTAGACAGGAAGGAGAGCAGTCTGAACGCGGCCAAAAGAGGCGGTGTTTGAGGATCCGTAATTATCTGGCTATGACCCTCCACCCCGGACCAGAATGATCCGTAATGACGATGATTATGTTGCGTCGCGTCACGGTAAACAACGTACTGGGTAACGATATAACTTTATACCTCCCAGCGACGCTAACTATACCCTTCTGGAGCACGCATACCACAGACAGTATATACAGCATATATATATATATATATATATATATATATATATATTAAAAATACACACAGGCAGTCTTATGTATGCCGATTAACGTCTATGTTTGTCTACTTCTACATATATAGTAGAGAGAAGTGTACTCTCAAGACAATGCACGCGCGCGCACACACGCACACATACAGTATATACACGCACAATATCACGGATACGCAACACACACAACAGGACGTTCTCATATCATTATCTAATTCGGTAACTAAGGGTACTCTTGACCAGACCACAACCTCTCCGCTAAAACAACACAGGCTCGTTGAAAAACAATAATCAGACTATAGCATAAGGTAAACCTCTAAATATCTGGGTATTGTTTACAATTATCCTTTATATGTTAAGTTAATGCACAAATGTTAAATGCTATTACACACTATATACAATAGGTCCTAAATAAGATTCAATATCTGAATATTCATGGGTTATAACTCCACTATGAAAGGGTTATGAGGTGGTGGTGTGGGGGAGGCTGTGGCTAGCGTCTCTCACCACTTTTGACAACCCCTCCTACCCCACCAGGCCAAGGACACACCCCACCAGAGGCTAGGACACCCCCCAGGCCTAGAACACACCCCCACTAGGGCTAGAACACACCCCCAGGCCTATAACACACCCCACCAGGCCAAGGACACACCCCCCACCAAGGCTAGACCCACCAGGTCAAGGACACCCACCAGGCAAGGACACACCCACCAAGGCTAGACACCCCACCAGGCCTAGAACACACCCACCAGGCCTATAATATTACATATTTACATCCATTCAGGCCTAGGACACCCACCAGGCCTAGAACACATCCCCACTAGACACTTACCAGGCTTAGACACCCTCACCAGGCTTCACTCCCCACACCTTTATGGTCAACTCGCTGTGGGTGGCGGCAAACAGCTCAAAACTAACCCATAATAAAATTATTGGCCGGTTTAAAAAACCGAGCCTTAACACCCGTGAAACACCGCGTGAGGACCCACAAATATTCATATCTTAAATATTTCGTCTCAAACATTAACACAAAAATATTAATAAACATTACAGGTAGCTACATAATGTGTTAAACATGATAACGTAAATATTAATAATTTATATTTGATTTTTAATTTGGAAAATAATTAAAAAAAATCTGAATATGACGTCACTGCCTCAGGTGATTTACACGAAAAATAAACTAAAAAATAAATACAAAATTAAATGTATGAAAATATTTGCCAAGAGGATAAATTTCCACATTTTAATAATACATCACAAAATAAATCTTTCAAACTTGCTTCATAAAAAAAAAATATCAATATCAAAATTAATAAAAAAATATATACATAACTATCTACATCATATACATTACAATAACACACTGCTGAATATAAAGACCTTTGCTCTATACTTCCTATGGTCTTTCCTGTATCCAGTCTTTTCTTGCTTCGTGGGATCAAGACCTGCACTTGATACTAACCTCACACACCACTACATGAGGCACGGGCGAGTCTACTTCACTGTGTACAAACCATTGAGGAGAGAAAATAAATACAGAAAAAAGTGTGTTGGTGGCGAATGTCGTGAGAGAAAGCGGAGGAGGCAAGGATGACTTACCTCATAGGTACAGGTGGGGGAGGAGAGGAGGCAAGGAGTGGTGACTACCCTTATAGGCTGGTGGGGTGGAGGAGAGGAGGGAGGTGACTTACCCTTATAGGCACAGGTGTGTGGGGGTGAGGAGAGGAGGCCAAGAGTGGTGACTTACCCTTATATGGGTACAGGTGTGTGGGGGGTGAGGAGAGTGAGGCAAGGAGTGTTGACTTACCCTTTAGGTACTGGTGTGTGGGGGTGAGGAGAGGAGGCAAGGAGGGTACTTACTTCATAGTACAGGTGGGGGTGAGGAGAGGAGGCAGGATGACTTACCCAATAGTACAGGTGTGTGGGGAGGAGAGGAGGAAAGGATGATTACCCTCATATAGGTACGGGTGGGGGGGTGAGGAGAGTGAGGCAAGGAGTGGTGACTACCCTTGTATAGGTACAGGTGTGGGGGGTGAGAGGAGGCAAGGATGACTTACCCTCATATAGGTACAGGTGTGTGGGGGGGTGAGGAGAGGGAGGCAAGGAGGTGACTCTACCCTTATATAGGCACAGGTGTGTGGGGGTGAGGAGAGGAGGCAAGGAGTGGTGACTTACCCTTATATAGGTACAGGTGTGTGGGGGGTGGGGAGGAGGAGGCAAGGAGGTGACTTACCTTCTATATAGGTACTGGTGTGGGGGGTGAGGAGAGGAGGCAAGGAGTGGTGACTTACCTCATATAGGTACAGGTGTGTGGGGGTGAGGAGAGTGAGGCAAGGAGTGGTGACTTACCTTATATAGGTACTGGTGTGTGGGTGAGGAGAGTGAGGCAAGGAGTGGTGACTTACCCTTATAGGTGGGGTGAGGAGAGGAGGCAAGGAGGGTGACTACCCTATATAGGTACAGGTGGGGGTGGAGGAGAGGAGGCAAGGATGACTTACCTCATAGGTACAGGTGGGGGTGAGGAGAGTGAGGCAAGGAGTGGTGACTTACCTTCATATAGGTACAGGTGTGTGGGGGGTGAGGAGAGGAGGCAAGGAGTGGTGACTTACCCTCTTATATAGGTACAGGTGTGGGGGGTGAGGAGAGGAGGCAAGGAGGGGACTTACCCTTATAGGTACAAGTGTGTGGGGGGGTGAGGAGAGGAGGGCAAGGGAGGTGACTTACCCTTATAGGTACAGGTGTGGGGGGTGGAGGAGAGTGACAAGGAGTGGTGACTTACCCTTATATAGGTACAGTGTGTGTGGGGGTGAGGAGAGGAGGCAAGGAGTAGTGACTTACCTTATATAGTACAGGTGTGGGGGTGAGGAGAGGAGGCAAGGGAGTGGTGACTTACCCTTATAGGTACAGGTGTGTGGGGGGTGAGGAGAGGAGGCAAGGAGTGGTGACTTACCCTTATATAGTATGGTGTGGGGGGAGGAGAGGAGGCAAGGAGTGGTGACTTACCCTTATATAGGTAAGTGTGTGGGGGTGAGGAGAGGAGGCAAGGAGTGGTGACTTACCCTATAGGTACAGGTGTGGGGGGTGAGGAGAGGTGAGGCAAGGAGGGTGACTTACCTTATATAGGTACAGGTGTGTGGGGGGTGAGGGAGAGTGAGGCAAGGAGTGGTGACTACTCCTATAGGTACA
>NW_024757794.1:5272987-5305487 GCF_018991925.1 Homarus americanus
ATCAGTGTAGGAGGGAGGGTTGTAAGAGAGACTATACACACTACTTACCCTCAGAATAAATATTAAACACACACAAAAAAAAACATCTCACAAACGACAAGAAAAACCACATCCATCCATCAGTCACGTCATGGAAGCTCGACACTTGACCTGACACTATCACAACCACAATCCACCCATTCCCCCACCCACCCAAAGGCGACCTAACTGTGTGAGTATCAGAGTCTAATCCGGCACTCAACCGATGGAAGCGGAGAGGGGGGAAAGAGGAAGAGGGAAGGAGGAGGAGAGCCAGAGGGAGACGAGCCTACCAAGAGTATCAAGACCAGCCATAAAGGTGTGACCAGGTGTCGTAACCGTTTAGGGCAATTAAGAGTTATTTTGCTGTTGACTCGAGGTTTTTTTTAAATTATGATGATGAGGAAATGATGATGATGGTACAAATGAGTTATGATGATTATGCTGTTATGAAGTATTATGCTGTCAGTGATGACATGCTGCGATGCGTTATGGTAGGAGGAGGCAGGAGGAGGCAGGAGGAGGTGAGGACGGGGGGCAGCAAGAGGAAGTGGCAGGTAGTAGGAGGAGGCAGGAGGAGGGGCAGCAGGAGGACGGGGGGCAGCAGGAGGAGGGGGGCGTGGGCAGCAGGAGGTAGGCAGGTAGCAGGAGGAGGCGGCAGCAGGAGGACGGGGGGCAGCAAGAGGAAGTGGCAGTAGGAGGAGGCAGCAGGAGGAGGAAGTGGCAGGTAGTAGCAGGAGGTAGGTAGCAGGAGTGTGGGTAGCAGGAGGCGGCTGGGGTCTACCAGTATCCCAAATGTAAATACCGTGGGCAGCTGAGTGCAACGTGAACTTGGAGGCGAACCACTGTCATTTGCAGGAGAGACTGGCTGGGAAAAACACTGCTTCCAAACGCACCTTCCAGTCCTCCTTAAATACAGATTCACTACACGACTTACATACACACACTTACGTAAATACACACATAGGTAAATAAACACATACATACATACATACATACACACATTATCACTCACAACACAGACGACACTGGCATCAGGTATCAGGAGGAGAAGAGGTGAAACAGTAGCCAGGAGACGACGATAAAACACGAAGTAAAACACAGGCGAGCGAGGCCGAGGGGGGGAGAGGAGATGGGGGTGGGAGGGTCCTCGTGAGAGATGAGGCAATATGCGGCAACTTCGGTGTATACGGAAGTCGGTCACTGGTACTGGGGCAGGTTATTCACCCCTTGCTGAGTTTGTGTGTGTGTGTGTGTGTGTGAACAAACTCTGGGAGGAGAGAGAGACGGAGGTAGGGGGGGTGTAAGGCTGGTGGGGGAGGGGGAGGTTCCTGGTTGTTTGGTCGTGTGTGTGTGTAATAAGCCGAGGTGTTATACGCTCAACTCTGGAGGGAGGGAGAGGGGGGTGGAGGCTGATGAGGAAGGAGAAGGGAGTGGGTTTAATGAGACGTCACCTGCTAGATGACTGGAACCTGACACCTCTCTACCCACCCCTCCCACTCCCTCCCCACCTCAACCTAACCAAACACAGCTATACAACCTTGTACTCACAGAACAAAAACAACACCTTACATAAATATCCATACGAACGTTAAGTCATTACCCACAAATATTTCACTTGTTAAATAATAAAGCGTGACAACAGTGATCTAAGACAGCAAGAAGCGAACCTTTAGAGTATTACTTAACGAAGGAGAGATAACGAACGAAGAAGAGATAACGAACGAAGGGCAGATAACGAATGGGAGAGAGAACGAAGGAGAGATAACGAACGAAAGAGAGATAACGAAGAATATAACGAACGGAGGAGAGATAACGAACGGAGGATAACGAACGAAGTAGATAACGAACGAATGAGAGATAAATAAAGGGTGATAATGAACGAAGGGTGATAAAAGTGAAGATAACGAACGAATGAGAGAAAATAAAGGTGATAACGAACGAAGGGGTGATAACGAAGGGCAGATAACGAACGAATGAGAGATAACAAAGGGGTGATAACGAACGAAGGGGTGATAACGAACGAAAGAGAGATAACGAACGAAGGAGTGATAACGAACGAATGAGATAATGAACGAAGGGCTGACAACGAACGAAGGAGAGAATGAACGAAGGAGTGATAACGAACAAAGAGATAACAAACGAAGGGGAGACAACGTACGGAGAGATAATGAACGAAGGGCAGATAAACAAGGGGGCTGATAACGAACGAAAGTGATAACGAACGAAGGGCAGATAACGAGCGAAGTAGATAACGAGCGAAGGAGTGATAAAAAACGAAGGGGAGAGAACGAAGCTGACGATGACAACCTATCTTGACAACGTTACGTAACTCAACATTCTAAAACTGTACATCATAACGAAGATTCTAGCAACACACACACCTACAGTAGAGGAACAACACCAAAGTGAATAAAAAGACCCTAAAGGGAAGAAAGGTGTGTGTGTGTGTGTGTGTGTGTGTGTAGACAGATGGTAGACAGGTACGTCATTAAAACACCTGACAGTAATACCTACCTGTTGACAGTATACACAGTCCCCGGGAATTACCTGAAGATTCGACCTCCACGGTTAATATACTAACCTAACCTAACCTAACCCAACCTAACCCAACCCACCCCAACCCAACCCAACCTAACCCAACCCAACCCAACCTAACCCACCCCACCCCAATCTCCCTACCCTAACCCAACCCAACCTAACCCAACCCAACCTCCCTAACCCAACCCAACCTAACCTACCCCAACCTAACCTAACCTAAACCCAACCCAATCCTACCCCAACCCAACCCAACCCAACCTAACCTAACCAACCTACCCCACCCCACCCCACCCCACCCCAACCCAACCTAACCTAACCTAACCTAACCTAACCCACACCCCAACCCAACCCAACCCAACCCAACCCAACCCAACCCAACCTAACCTAACCTAACCTAACCTAAAACCCACCCTCACCCTACCCTACCCCACCCCAACCCAACCTAACCCAACCTAACCACCCAACTCCAACCCAACCTAACCTAACCTAACCCAACCCAACCCAACCTCAACCCAACCTAACCCAACCCAACCCACCCCACCCCACCCCACCCTACCCCACCCTCACCCCACCCCACCCCAACCCACCCCCAACCCAACCCAACCCAACCTAACCTAACCCAACCCAACCCACCCTAACCTAACCTAACCTAACCTAACCTAACCCACCCTACCCTACCCTACCCTACCCTAACCCACCCTAACCTAACCTAACCCACCATCATCCTATCCCAACCAAACCACACCAACCTAACTTTAACCCTAGGGCTGTATAGGCCAGACCAACCACAGCCACCATTACTACCTGTTGTTATCCTGCACCATCACAGCCAGTTACGGTCCTGCTGTGTTATGGTGAGTTGCATTAATGGTTATGAGAGGTCAACAGCATCTTTAGAGAGTTGTGGTGTTGTCATGACGGCCGCACCATTATCACTCGCTGCTATTATGATGTATCACTTAAATTACTGTTACATGACACTATGACACTACCTATTGCTGTTACATGACATCACACATTGCTGTTACATGACACACTGACACACACACAGGCACACACTACTGTTATATGACACACTAATATTACGACAAATTATGCACCTGTATTGTAACACGCACTGCATATTACTGTTATGTGGCATCTCTAATATGACACATTATATGACATTACTTTCCGCTGTTACATGACACACCCATATTATAACACATTACCTGCTGTCACATGACACATCAATATTATAAAATCCACTACAGGCAAGCGTTAAATGACACTTGACACGGTATGATCCCTGCATGACATTACCAGATGACACGCACTACAATACTGTTCCCAAGACACCCAGCTGAAGACGTGTCATAGAGAGAGAGAGAGAGAGAGAGAGAGAGAGAGAGAGAGAGAGAGAGAGAGAGAGAGAGAGAGAGAGAGAGAGAGAGAGAGAGGGCATTAAACTCTCAGCACCCGTCACGCCATCTTTCCGTGTCAATAACTCCATCTCCATCACTTCCTCTCCCTTCTACCATCAAACAACATCTACTTTACACAGCATTACAGTTACATCACCCAGGTACAGTTCCTTCCCCGTTACAGTGTTGTATTCTAATTATGAAACACGATATAATTCACAGGTAATAATTTTAGGCGTATAATTGATATTTCCTCCCCCGTTTTTCATGTAAATTTATATAATCGCCTATAATTATATACTTTAAATAAATTAGTTCATTATTATTTATATTTTTTGTAAGTTTATTGGTATTATGATTATTATTTGTTTATTATCATTATTACTATTATTACCTCTCTCTCTCTCTCTCTCTCAGACTCAAGGTTCAACAGAGGTAATAGTAAAGGCTACATCGTTAACACTCTAAGGTAAAATATCAAATTTAAATAATAGCGTTATATACTAAATTTTATTCAAGTAACACCATTTAAGAATTAGAATTGATTATATTAGATTATTATTATTATTATTATTACTATTATGAAGATTACACTTATTATTACTATTATTATTATTATTACTAGTATTAATATTATTATTATTATTATTACACACATATTAATATTATTATTATTATCATCATCACCACCAACCAATCATCACAACCACTACAACCACCACAACCACGACCAACCACCACCACCACCAAACACCACCACCAACCAACCAACCACCACCACACCACCACACACCAACCACACCACTACCACCACAACCACCAACCACCACCACCACCAACACCACCAACTCCACCACACCAACCACCACAACCACCACCACCACCACCCACCACACCATCACCATCACCACTCACACCACCACCACCACCACCATCACCACCACCACCACCATCATTACCACCACCATTATTATTACTATTACTATTATTACTATTATTATTATTACTATTATTATTATTACTATTATTATTAATATTATTATTATTATTATTATTATTATTATTAATATTATTATTATTATTACTAATATTATTATTATTAATCACTACTATTACATTTACTATTTTATTTCATTATTATATCATCATTATTAATATAGAAAACACAATAGCAATCATAAAAACAATCTCTTATATACTATTACCTGCATTATTACCCCTAATTACTTAATACTAATATTATCACAAACTTTAAATTCCTCTGTAATTATTTCTTTTTTATTGTGTATAATTTTCTCAACGAGTTGTGTCACGAAGAGTAATTAATGCCACCTGCATACCTGAGAGCCTACGGGATCTCTACTACGTAATTCACGGTAAGAGAGAGCGAGAGCGAGAGAGAGAGCGCGAGAGAGAGAGAGAGAGCGAGAGAGAGAAATTTCTACTTATCATCCATCTACCAACATCATGCCCCCCCCCCTCCACCCGTTCCTCCTTAACCCACCCCCACCCCCCCTCCCACCCACCACCACCACCACGCTACGCTCACTACTTAATGCTCAATTCTTGTACTTAACTTTCTCACTTACCCACTTAAATACGTACCTCCACACTCGCTTTACTTACGTACTTTATTGCACTTATCTACGCACTTTATTACGCACTTAATACGTACTTGGTGACTTAGACATTTACTTGTACGTAGTTTTTTTTTTACGAATTTTATAAGGATCGAAGACAACACGACTTATACGGCCACAGACAGACAGACAGACAGACAGACAGACAGGCAGACAGGCAGACAGACTTCGTAATCCACTAACAATTTCACTTAAGATACGTGACAACTATATTTCAAAATTAAATTAAGTTTAAATGGATTCTACTGCAACGTCCATCCGTCCGTAAGTGCGTCTGTGTATCCGTCCGTGAAAAAAAAAATGCGAACGACGTGTATACTTGCCAACGATCCGTCCGCCCGTCCGTCCGTCCGTGAACGTAATTTTGGCCGTGGGTGAACGAATACTTGTGGGGGTTTCTAGGACGTGGCCGTGATGTCAGGAGCTATTTTTAAACTTCTCATCTTTTAACACTGAGTCTTCTGTGTTGATGAGGAGAGAAGTACTGCTATGATATTCTCTCCTCAGATCACTACTACTACCCTCCCACCCCTTCCCTTCCTTCCTCCCCACCCTTCCTTCCTTCCTCCCCACCTACGCTCAACTTTCACCTCACCTTAATGCAGAACTCATTCACCCTCCACTGAAACAATGACACAAAGAATGACCGAGGTAATAGATCAATTGCCACAAGACTCTACCGTGACTTGAAAGCGATTCACACACACACACACACACACACACACACACACACACACACACACACACACACACACACACACACACACACACACACACACACACACACACACACACACACAAATCCTAACCTACAATCCCTTAGGGTGAAAAAATATAATAGTTCCCTTCATTCAGAGCCACCCCATAACCTCTGCATGACACCCTTAAGTCTCCTTTAACACAAAGCCACAACCCTTAGTTCTTCCATTAAACACTGTGGTTCCTCTCTTATGTTAAGGCGGAATTGGAACACCCGTCACAGAAGCCCCCTTAACCCTTAGCTTGAACTCTTACCACTGGGTCTTATGGGTAGCCCTTATACCATTAATAGTCTCTCTTGACCTATTTAGTTCCATTCATTCCCCTTACTTCCTCCCTGCCCTTGACCCTTAATTCCTAGCCCTACCCACTTAACTCAAACCTAACCTTTAACCCCTTAGTCCCAACTTTTATCCCATAAACTCCCTTAGCCTAACCCCTTAGCTCCTTTAACCTCACCCCTTAGCTCCCTTAATCTCACCCCTTAACGCCCTTAGTCTCACCCCTTAACTCCCTTAGCCTCCACCTTAACTCCCTTAGCTTCACCCCTTAACTCTTAGTCTCACCCCTTAACTCTCAGCCTCACCTCTTAACTCCTTTACTCACCCATTAGTCTCACCCTTTAACTCCCTTAGCCTCACCCTTTAACTCCCTTAGCCTCACCCCAACTCTTAGCCTCACCCCTTAACTCCTTGAGTCTCCCCTTAACCCTTAGCCTCACCCCTTACTCCTTAGTCTCACCCTTAACGCCCTTAGTCTCACCTTAACCCTTAGTCTCACCCCTTAACTCTCTTAGTCTCCCCCTAACTCTCTCAGTCTCACCCCTTAACTCTCTTAGTCTCACCCCTAACTCTCTGTCTCACCCCTTAACTCCTCTTAGTCTAACCCCTTAATTCCCTTAGTCTCACATAACTCTTAGTCTCACCCCTAACTCTCTTAGTCTCACCCTTAATTCCCTTAGTCTCACCCCTTAACTCCTTAGTCTCACTCCTTAAATCAATTAGTCTCACCCCTTCAACTCTTAGTCTCACCCTTCTCTTAGTCTCACCCTTAATTCCCTTAGTCTCACCCTTAACTCCCTTAGTCTCACTCCTTAAATCAATTAGTCTCACCCCTTAACTCCTTAGTCTCACTCCTTACATCAATTAGTCTCACCCCTTAACTCTCTTAGTCTCACCCCTTAACTCCCTTAGTCTCACCCTTAGCCACCCAGTCTCACCCCTTAACTCCTTAGTCTCACCCCTTAACTCTCTTAGTCTCACCCCTTAATATAACAAATCTTATTCTCTAAACCTTTTCTTTACCTCCTCAATCCCTTCCCTCCCCCCCATCCTTTCCCTTCCTTCCACCATTCCCCTACACATCCTCCAACATTCCCTCCCGTCCTTTCCACCCACCATTCCCTTCCAACATTCCTCCTCCCAATCCCCCCACCACCTTAACCCCTACTCTCTCTCCTGACCCCAAAAAATACCTGTGTGTAGGTTCCAAACTTTCCTTCAATTGTCGAGCGTTTACTGTGTACGGCATTATACAGGTAAAGTATTAGAGGTACGGCATTATACAGGTACGGCATTATACAGGTACGGATAATACATACCTGGCATTATAGAGGTACGACATTATAGGTAAGACATTGTAGAGGTACGGCATTATACGGGTAAACAAACAAACAAACAAACAAACAAACAAACAAACAAACACACACACACAAATACTAGGAAAAAGCAGTGTTGTAACAGGTATATAAAAGTCGGGTGTGTGTGACTGTTGCGTCAGGCAGCACTGAGCTATGATACATGCTTGAGGGGTATGACTGGCTCACACACACACACACACACTCCAAATGAAGAATATTTCTATGGAAAGACACCTCCATAGTTGTACCTCTTGAGCGTGTTGTTATTATTATCAATAAATAATAATAAACGGTTTATTAATAGAGTTGCAGCCGGTGGCTGAAAATATACAGACTTACATTTGATTTAGACATAATGATATAATATGCATTGAATACATTTACAGGGCTGTGTGTGTGTGTGTGTTGACCTGACCCATCTTCACTACCTATCTTCCTCCTTCCCATTCCATGTTCCGTCACCTCTCTTCCTCCTCCATTTATCACACTCCTTTTAATTCTTCCCCTTCGTCTCCATCACTCCCCTTATTATTTATTTCTCTATATTCCTATCACTATCAAGGTACCCCCTCCCTACCTCCCATCACTATCAGGTGCCCCCTCCCTACCTCCCATCACTATCAGGTACCCCTCCCTACCTCCCATCACTATCAGGTACCCCCTCCCTACCTCCCATCACCATCAGGTACCCCTCCCTACCTCCCATCACTATCAGGTACCCCCTCCCTACCTCCCATCACTATCAGGTGCCCCCTCCCTACCTCCCATCACTATCAAAGACCCTCCCCTCCATCAACCTCCCTACCTCCCATCACTATCAAATGCCTCCCTACCTCCCATCACTATCAAGTGCCCCTCCCTACCTCCCATCACTATCAAGTGCCCCCTCCCTACCTCCATCATCAAGGTGCCTCCCTACCTCCCATCACCATCAGGTACCCCCCTACCTCCCATCACTATCAAAAACCCCTCCCTACCTCCCATCACTATCAGGGTACCCCCTCCCTACCTCCCATCACTATCAAGTACCCCCCTCCCTACCTCCCATCACACTATCAAGTACCCCCTCCCTACCTCCCATCACTATCAGGGTCCCCCTCCCTACCTCCCATCACTATCAAGTGCCCTCCCCTACCTCCATCACTATCAAGTACCCCTCCCTCCCCATCACTATCAGGGTACCCCTCCCTACCTCCCATCACTATCCAAAGTACCCCTCCCTACCTCCATCACTATCAAGGTACCCCCTCCCTACCTCCCATCACTATCAAGTGCCCCCTCCCTACCTCCCATCACTATCAAAGTACCCCCTCCCTACCTCCCATCACTATCAGAGCCTCCCTACCTCCCATCACTATCATCCCCCTCCACCTCCCATCCTATCAGGTACCCCCTCCTACCTCCATCCTATCAAGGTACCCCTCCCAACCTCCCATCACTATCAAGGTACCCCTCCCTACCTCCCATCACTATCGGGTACCCCTCCTACCTCCCATCACTATCAAAGTGCCCCCTCCCTACCTCCATCACTATCAAGGTGCCCCTCCCTCACCTTCCTATCAAGAACTTGCTCCCCGACCTCCCTTCTCTCCTTTACAGTATATATATATATATATATATATATATATATTATTATATATATATATATATATATATATATATATACTCTTCCCTCCTTATCCCTCTTCCCCTCTTAATCCTCTCCCTCCCTCCCCTCATTCCAATTTTCTCTCCCTGACCGTTCACATTTCTTCCTCCTTTAGCTCCTACAGACTACGTCCTCTCCTTGTCCCTACATTCCCCCAATCCCTATCCCCCTCCCCGTTCCAGGCATGCTTGCAGACAGCGGTGCGTGCAAGCAAGTCTTACCCTCACTTAAGGCCCTCGACCTCCCCCCACTCATCCCACAACACCACCACCACCAACTCCTCGACGCTTGTTACGTGTCAGTCAGACCTCAAGTTATCTAAGTTCCGCTCGTGATTGTGTGTGTGTGTGTGTGTGTGTGCGCGCCTAAATGACTCAGAACACAGTACCCATGCAGACCACAAAAAAAATCCCACGAATATTAAATTGCTTCTCGTGCATCCATACATAACAATACATAACAATACATGCATACATACATACATACATACATACATACACAAACCTAAACAGACTACCCCCTCAAGTGCCCCTGCATGGCCGGTTGTCTAACGTGGGCACACACACAACCCACGTGTGTGAGAGCGCCCACCTCCACATACCCGATGGCAGGCAGGCGAGGCATTAAGGTAGGTCACACAACGTCAACAAACCATTATACTGCCTGAGTTTCATCCTGAATATTGCCATCACCACACCGACATAATCACAAATTAATTAAACAACTGAACTACGTTATCTTCCCGTGTCTGTCCTTATAATTACATGACAACAATCGTTAACTTGAGAATGACCTGCGTGTGTGGTCTGGCACATATATTTCATACTAGGGCGGGTTCACCTTATCTCTGTATATGGCTCTTACAGTATCAGCGCTCACACACACATTTCCTGACACTATTTACAAGTTTACAGGTATATGAGAGTACCAACCTGTTTATTTTACCCTTAATCCAGGTAAACAGGTGACTCCAGTACACATGCGCAATCCAAGGATGAAATTAACATGGGGTGATGACCAGGAGAATACTTTAGGTCTTATTTTCCACAGCTTCAATGCCACTATCACTCTTGAGTTGTTTATGACATCACAGTACCTTCTTGCATCATCCCCTGTGGTTAGAAACATTGCTGAAAGGTTGGTTTTATCCACTGTAAGTCAGGCGATGTTTACAGAACTGTTTCACTGTCTACATCACTCCCCCCCACACACACACACTCAACCTCTCCCACACACACACCTCCACCTCTCCCTCCCCCACACACACACACCCCCCCACACACACTCAACCTCTCCCCCTCTCCCCCACACATGCAAATACAGAAGATGAAGCAACCTAATGCACATAAATTGGAAATGTCTGTAGCTGGGTGTACTCGTAAGTCTGTACCTGAGACCTTGCCTGTACCGTCATTACAGAACTTGTGAAAATGATGTGAAATTACAGACCAAAAATGGATTCACCTTACTTCAAGTCCACCACCACCACCACCACCGTCACTATTACTATAAATATCTATCACTATCACTACCACTATCATCTATTTCATCATCACCATAACTATCACTATCTGGCCTTATCATTATCACTATCATCTATTTCACCATCATCCTCATCACTATCAGTCACTATCACGTTTTATCCTTATTATATCTATTTCATCATCATCATCATCGTCATCACTATCAACATCTACTTCCATCATTATCACTAAACTAAATACCAAAACAATGATAAATAAACAATTGAAATATTAAAACAATACAACTATCACGGCATCACAAAACAATAAGTTCACTATCACATCATCACAATACAACATCACTATCACAATAAAAAAAACACAACATCACCATTGAATATTAAACGACCTAGCAGAGAGAGAGAGAGAGAGAGAGAGAGAGAGAGAGAGGAGTTGGATAATGAAGTTGGTAATAATGATAATAAATTAAATAAAAATCAAGAACAGTAATAAACAACAATTATAATGAATTCATCACCACTACCACCACACCATTCCCTACCACGATAATCACTCCCACCATTACCACCATTCTATACCACAACCACCACCATCTCCTACCACAACTAACAACAAGACAACCACTATCAGCAGCCTTTATTATATTATCATCATTATCACCATCTCCAACCACAATTAACACTACTATTACCACTACCATCATCACCACCACCACTACCATTAAATACATCATCACTATCATTTAACTACCATCACCAACCACCACCACCATACCAATACCACTAACCAACCACCACTACCTCACTACCATCAACCAACCATTATCATCACTACCATCAACCAACCACCACTATCATCACTACCATCAACCAACCACCACTATCACTTCCATCAACCACCATTACCACACACAGCAGGGTACCATCATCACGACCACATCTTCGTACTATAAGATACAAGAGAGAAGAATACCACCACCACCACCCTCCTCCTCCTCCTCCTCCTCCTCCTCCTCCTCCTCCTCCTCATTACGACGTTGCTCTTCCTCACAACCCCCACCTTTTAAACCTCTCCTCCTCCTCCCCCTTAGACACCCGATTCCAAGGCCCCATAAAGTACAGCACCCCTATACACGACCCTCAGCCAGAGAGAGAGAGAGAGAGAGAGAGAGAGAGGTTGGAACGCGAATGTTATATCCTACCAACGCGGCGTCACATGATCGGGTGCTGGGAGTGAAAGTGGCACTCTCAGCCCCCGGCAGTAAAAAGTGAAATTTTCCGTACTGCCTCTCCTCTTAAGTCTTTAATAGCAAGTTTCCCTTCGCATTGTTCCTCTTCCTGTGAGGATGCAAGATACTCCTCCTTTTCCTCCCTCCTCTTTCTCCTATATCCTTCTGAGCTTCCACCCTATGCCACTAGGAGAGATGAGTGTGGATGAGGCAGGGACGAGTGGCATGTGGCATTATTGGATGGGGGATAGATGTGTATGGTAATGATAAGCATGTGTGTGTGTGTGTGTGTGTGTGTGTGTGTGTGTGTGTGTGTGTGTGTGTGTGCGTGCGTGCGTGCGTGCGTGCGTGCGTGCGTGTGTGTGTCTTTAATAAACTAGTAATACAAGAACAAGCTCACAACCTCCAGCAACTCTCAGATATAATTGCCGTGTGGTGTCACTTGGCCGAGTAATCCCAAGCCCGTGTACCTCCAGGCTCTTGTCTAACACACTTACTTATAAACTTTACCGTACTAACACACTTACTTATAAACTTTACCGTACTCACTTAATTTACATTACCTACTTATCCTCTTCACCACTTAGTCAGATCACTAGCCTTTCGTTCACATCTGTCTTACGTTCCACATATCCTGTCTCCTTTAACATCGTCTCAACGAGTTCCGATGGCTGGCAGACCCGACGCTAGGAAAGGCGAGGGACCACCTCAGCGTCACCAAAGCACAGATCGTCCCACGACCCGAGATTTTCAGATTTATCCTGTAAGAGGGGCTAGTCTATTGGGCACCATATTGCATCCTGTACCGAAGAGGTTGTCGACGTGCTACTATCAGCTCTGCCTCACCCCGGGATCGAACTTACTGCTGATCGATGCGCAAGTTATGTTTCTCTGGTGATTATGTAAAGTTGCACACACACACACACAGGATGCAATAAGCCGTCAGTAAAAGTCATGGTAACACTGTACAATAGTGAAGGATATGGTAACACTGTGTCCACGTGATGATATATGCACACATCATCACCACTGTTCTTAAGATAGTGATGGGGTTGAAACAATGGCGATGGTAATGGCGGTGATGGTGAAATTCTATGGTGACACTTGAGGTGCTGTAAGTATCGATACGGTGGTGAATATGCGTACAATGACTTCTACTTATGGTACACACACACACACACACACTTCAGTCAACATACCTACATCTGATTTTCACACAATACTACCAGACATGTTCACCTAAACCTATCTTGACCTTTCTCAACTTAAAATAACATGACCTTTCAAAACTTAACTTAAACTAACCTAACCTGATCTTTCTGAACCTAACTTTATCTGATCTGGCCTAATATAACCAGATTTTCCCCAGTCTAGCATAATCTGACCAATTACTGGGTATTCACATAAGCATGCAGAAGTCGACACGATGCTTCACTCCATCTCTCTCGAACGATGGTTCAAACCGTCTCGAACAATGGTTCAAACCGTCGTGAACGATGCTTCAAACCGTATCGAACGATGCTTCAAACCGTCTCGAACGATGCTTCAAACAGTCGTGAACGATGCTTCAAACCGTCTCGAACGATGCTTCAAACAGTCTCGAACGATGCTTCAAACAGTCGTGAACGATGCTTCAAACCGTCTCGAACGATGCTTCAAACCGTCTCGAACGATGCCTCACACCGTCTCGAATATTGCTTCACATTGTCTCGTGTGTTCTTTGCGGCAGCCTCTAACCGGTTTTAGAAGGCTGCCTGCCACCAGAGTTACAGTGACAGTCTTGAAAATTATATATTGGACCAAGATAAAAAAAACAAAAACACAAGACGAACATGACTTGCTCATTCGTAGGTTTCGACAACTAACCGGTCAAGTGCTTGCGTTCGAGTCTCCAAATAGCCAGACAAACGGGGGAGGACGGATCAAACAATAATAATACACACACAGACGCACGCACGCACGGCACGCACGCACGCACACACACACACACACACACACACACACACACACACACGAAAGCACGCACGCACACAATTCCATTTTCAACCAAGTATGGTAATTCAACCTGATGGGCGGGTGACAGCAGCAGAAGGAAAGACGACCCCGAAGATGTGTGGGAGGAGCAGCAGCAGGTGACACTGTGACATGGGGGCTAGACGTGAGAGGTCTTCATCTCACCTGCAGAGCCGCCACCACCACCTACTGCTGGACATCTTCAATCCCGGAAGTCAGGAGGAAATATGACACGAGTTACTACACACATATGTACCGTATGTGCCGAGGAGCCGAACCTTTTGCAGTACATATACAGTGTGTACTGTAGGTCGGAGGTGAACCACGGGTGATTTCCACAAAAACCTCATAATTTTTTTAAGCAGGTGATCAATAACGGGAACTGATGATAATGCTGACAATCAAATCGTATTTCTATTTCGTGTCGCTGATCTTGACTTCTGATCTGGGGGCGGGAGGAAATTGGGGATCCTTCGTCTCACACTAATATTTCAACGAAGGTAAATTATAGTTATTCTCTTCTTCAAATCTATTCGCATTTACAGGAGCATTTTCATTAATGGTTTTACAGGTGCAATTTCGTTACAGTCTCACAAGGTACAGTTATACGGCCAAAATTTTCGCTGGATACCTTTGTTTGGCGGTCATGTTAGCATTTATTTGTATACTTTTTTTTTATATTAAATGGAAATAATCTATAACGAAAAGCAGGGTTAATCAGATATTCACCAGACACACATATAAAACCCATAAGTAGATGCCTTATATCACCAAGTGTTGGGGGAATTCTGTACACACCCATTATACATCTACTGCGTACAACCTCATGATAAGATTCCATAACCGACTGTGTAGCATCGGCCGCGAGAAAAACTAGTGCCTCTCTTTCTCACCATAACTTATAGTCGGATGCAAATAAGACAAACATTAGTATTATTCCTTCTTCTCTCATAATACTTCCACTATTACGGGTAAATTCTTCCCAGGAAATCATCTTCTCGCAGCTTGTAAAAATAACATGAGCCAGACATACACGTGATCATGGAACGATTCACTTCCGTGTGTTTCATTCTTAGATGTCCACTTTCACTGAGGCGCGTGAGGGGAGACCTTCCTTACCTGGTGTCTTACTGGTGGAAGCATATTACAGCCTCTATAAGTGTAGGATGGAAAAGGTAGTGGTGGAGGTGGTGGAATCTTACCGACCAAGTATAAATATCTTGAGGTCTCTTAACATGATGAATCTTCCTGGAGTGTCTTACAAATTCTTAAGCTTGGATATTCCTCACATCTTACTCCCTCTTACGACAGATCTTCCTGGCGGCGTCTTACCAGAGAAGCACCGAACATTCTCCCCAAACGAAATCAAATAACAGTCGACCCATCTTTTAAAACTTTTAATCTAAATCAAAGCACAAACACACCATCCGGTCACCCAGCCTTTAAAACGTGAAAGTAAATTTTTTTTTATACATACATATTAATTACTTACGTCAAAAGGTTACTCTTCCCTTATACTGCTCGCTTGTGATGCAACATTCAACATCAATAAACTCCAAAACGTGCAACAATACTCAACCTTTACCATAATGTATATAGTAACAAACTAACGAAACTTTCTATACCTGTTACTTTCAACGTTGGACTTATGGCGCCATTGTAGTCATCGAAGCTATTACATGAATCACTGTTTAGAAGTATGAATGTTGCTTATGATGCGAGTGTTAGTTGTATAGATACGCCTGACCTGAACAAAACATCAATGTCACCAGCATAACATCCTCAGAATAACATCTCTCTTGACACACACACACACACACACACACACACACACACACACACACACACACTCCACAAAAGGGAATATCAATAGAATTACTGAAGAGATACAAAAAATCCAGGTGTGTGCATTGAGTGAAAATACAACCAGCGTTAATTGACCCGGAAGGTGTGACAGGTGCCGCTAGGGGAGGCTGGAGGAAGTGAGGTAACACAGTGGCGAAAGAAACTGTTAATAGATAATTAGTGATAAATAATACTAATGATAATGTTATGTAATAATAATAAAAAGATAATACTGCTGTAATAATTAATAATAATACTGTAATAATAATAATAATAATAATAATAATAATAATAAATGAAAATAATGATAATGATAATACTGACGATGTTGATGACGACGATGAGAGTGATAATAATCATCATCATCATCATCATCATCATCATAATACCACCACCAACTTTACACCACAACAGTAAAGGTTACACACCACAAGCACCATCAGCTACATCGTCTACAGTATATAGAGAAAGTACAATCAATGAAGTAGAAAGTAGTAGAAAGTAGGAGATAAGACCTAACAGGTACGCATACTGCAAAGGGAGATGTGGGGAGGAGGGGGGGTCAGGGGCAGGGGGGAGGGCCAGGGGGAGGGTCAGTGGCTTGGGAGGGGAGGGTCAGTGGCTAGGGGGTGGCTGGGAGGGAGGTCAGGGCTAGGGAGGGTCAGTGGTAGGGAGGAGGTCAGTGGCTAGGGAGGGGGTCATCGGCCAGGCAGCTAGGGGAGGGGGGTCAGTGGCTGGGGAGGGTCAGTGGCTAGGGGAGGGGTCAGTGTCTAGGGGGGGTCAGTGGCTGAGGGGGGGGTCAGTGGCTAGGGGAGGGTCAGTGGCCGGGGGTAGGGGATGTCAGTGGCCGGGGTAGGGGGATACAGTGGCCGGGGGTATGTCAGTGGCCGGGGTGGGGGATGTCAGTGGCCGGGGTGGGGGGATGTCAGTGGCCGGGGGTAGGGGATGTCAGTGGCCGGGGGTAGGGGATGTCAGTGGCCGGGGGTGGGGGGATGTCAGTGGCCAGGGGGTAGGGGGGATGTCAGTGGTCAGGGGTGGGGGGGGGATGTCAGTGGCCGGGGGTAGGGGGATGTCAGTGGCCGGGGGTAGGGGGGATGTCAGTGGCCGGGGTAGGGGATGTCAGTGGCCGGGGGTGGGGGATGTCAGTGGCCGGGGGTAGGGGGGATGTCAGTGGCCGGGGGTAGGGGGATGTCAGTGGCCGGGGGTAGGGATGTCAGTGGGGAGATGTCAGTGGCCGGGGTGGGGATGTCAGTGGCCGGGGGGTAGGGGGATGTCAGTGGCCAGGGGTAGGGGGGGATGTCAGTGGTCGGGGTAGGGGATGTCAGTGGCCGGGGGTGGGGGATGTCAGTGGCCGGGGGTAGGGGGGATGTCAGTGGCCGGGGGTAGGGGGATGTCAGTGGCCGGGGGTAGGGGATGTCAGTGGCCGGGGAGGGGGGAGGATGTCAGTGTGTTGGGGGAGGAGGATGGTGTCAGTGGACAGGGAAAGGGCATGGTGTCATTGGCCGGTGGGGGAGGGGGGTCAGGAGGCCAGGGAGGAGATGGGTGACAGTGGCCAGGGGGGAGGGGGAGGTGAAGCTGGAGATGCTATTAGGTGACGTGTCTATTCATTATCACCTGAAGATTAGACACCCTAACGCTAACCTAATCTATCGTTATCCTAACCTAACCTAAAACTCCCCAGGTAGCATTAGTATTTAACCATCAATTGAAATAAGCTGGGGTGCCTAACTTTTAGATGATCCGACTCTTTCTCTCTCTCTCTCTCTCTCTCTCTCTCTCTTGAAGCTGTTGGTGTTGTAATGTGTGACTGGCCTTCAACAATTAAGGTCTTCTCAACGTGTATTCTCTGGTTAGTAAATACACTATAGTCATCAAGGATTAATAGTTAAGTCAGAGGCATCTTTCTCCCAGTCAACACCAGGTAGGTAACGTGAGCTTCAGGCCAGAATGCTTTAAATGTTCGGAGCAATGATCAACTTCCCACAAATTTGAATCGCTTAAGCTTCGAAACAAAAGACGAATTATCCAAGGTTCGTATAGGTTGAAACTGCTTCGTAACTGAGACGAGAGACTGCTTCTAACTGGTGAAATGAAACGATAACAAAAAAAAAAATAATTCAATATGGCATCAAAATTACCTTGAGACTCTACCGTACCTTTTGTGAATCTAAAAGCCCATGTCTATTGACCATCAGGCACGGAGGTGATGAGGATTTTTGGCGAGTCATACCACAAGAACAACTTCCACGATGGCCGGGAGAAACTGAAGAGGTACCAAGAGTCTCCCCCAAGCGACGCCAAGTGAACAATAGGGTGATTATTCTTGGTATGTGTAAGCGCCTGAAGATGATGAGTCTCTCAACTTCTTAAATTAATAAAAAGACAAAACTCAATAATGTCCATGTTTTTTCATTATATTTTTTTTTTAATAGAAGTTTCCGTATTTTTTGGGTTCAATAAAAAAAACTCACGAAGTATATTTCTTCTTCCAGTTCAATCTCTAGTAACGGGAGGAGGAGAAGGAGGCCGGATAGATCTGACAATCACACTTGCCTGATAAATCTTCCTTGTGACTGTGACATTTATCGACAGGATGATCAAAAAATCTCTGTGCACCTGCAATGATTAATTAACAAGGAACTGCACTGTGTTATTAACTAAACTGCAAGTGCACAGCGACTTTTCGATCACCTTCTATAAATACAAACGTGGTCGTCCAACTTCTCAAGAGAAAACGTAATAACGAGACGAAAAACGATGAACTGGTGACGAAAGAATGGAGAGAGAGAGAGAGAGAGAGAGAGAGAGAGAGAGAGAGAGAGAGAGGATGAGTAAGAAGAAGACCTCAAGAAGATGAACAAAGATTACATAAGGAAAGTGTAAACATGAGTTACAACACTGTTTATAGGAGCCACCTGACGAAGGAAAGGCCAACCACTGATACCAGCTGGGTCCCTCTACACCAGCTGGGTCCCTCTACACTTCCCTCTCTCACATTCACTCCCTCACCCCCTTACTGTTCCTCCTCACTTGCTCTTCCTCTCTCCTTCTCACCTACACTCCCCTTTCACTCATCATACTCTCTCTTCCTCTCCATTCCCACCTACATTCGTTCTTCTTCTCACCTATACAGTTTATACTCACTCTCCCTCCCACCTCCACCACTCCTCCCACCCACCCACCAACACTTCCTCTCCTCTCCCTCACCTCTTCCTTCTCCTCCTCTCCCACCCTCCTCGCAGACGTCTCACTCCCACACCATCCAGCCTCCATATTCAAATGAGCTTTCACCGACCCCCACCATCCTTCATCTCTACCATGACTATCCCCAACTATGCAGCGAGTCCCTTCCGCAGCTCTTTATCACTTCATTCCGCCCGCTGGGTTCTCTCACGTGGCCACCTATCCGTCCCCCAGCACCCGTGGTAGGATTCCAACACCCGTGGCAGCACCTAAGCACCCGTGGCAGTACCCCATACCCCAGCACCCATGGCAATACTGTATACAGGTTTACATACAAGTACAGGTACGTCGTGGTGTCCACCAGGATACATAGGTGACAAAAAATTAATCACTTCATTAAAACATACGAGAAGAAATTTAAACACAGTAAAACCACATCTAAAAAAGAACAAAATCCTCACTCACAGAAAAAAAAACCCCAGGAAGGATACGCAACGGCCTGACTAAATACATAAACAAGGATGTATTAACCATGATACAGAACCTCCTCGACTGTATCTCTTCAGTAATACAGTGTGAGTGGACGTAACCTGTTTATGTAACTCTCACCACCATCCTCGTGCAGTGAGAATAATACAACCGCGTTTATGATGGACGATTTTTAGTTTCACCAATTAAATATATAATACGAATCAAATAATATACTTAATGGACGGATTCCTAAATAAAATGAACTAAATCCACAAGACGCAATAAATCCTTTTCCAAATTGAGGAATAAATAAATAAATAAATAAGCAGAATTTAAATCAATAAACTAATACCCATCATAAAAAAACAAAACAAAAGAACAAAAGGTAACACACTAGACACAGGAGCTCCCTTGTATCAATAATACTTTCATTTAAAACTACCAGCAACGAGGAACTGATGAAAGTGTAGATGGGGAGAAGGGGGGTAAAAACAAGAATCATTGAAGCGATCTGTCACATACACACGTCGTGGCGTCTCTCTCTCTCTCTCTCTCTCTCGTTCCAAAACTGACTCTTGACGGCTGACTTACCCGAAACACCAGGTCCTATGAAAAGTACGGAGAGGAAGCAACACGTGTATGGTTAGGTTAGGTCTGAGACGTTACCTTAACTAGATAAGGTTCAATTAACATCAGTTACGGTACAATGTTATGTACAAAGAATCTTTGGAAAGTGAATGTAACTAGCTATAGAAAAATAGCAGTTATTTTGATACTCTTTCTGAAGCAGTTAAGTGCATTCTTACACCTTCACTTAGAGGAATTATCACCCTTGGAACCTTTAAGGATCTAGACCATGGAGCGCCTTCACCCGGAACTAGTATGTATACCATGGGTTAGGTCAGGATAAACTAGTTTAGGCAAAGTCAGGTTAGATTAGGTTAAGTTAGGTCACGTCAGGTTAGATTAGGTTAATTCAATATTAGGCATGTATTGTACTACACCATCCTTATAGAAATACAGTACAGTACTGCACATCTTGACGTAATATATATATATATATATATATATATATATATATATATATATATATATATATATATATATATATATATATATATATATATATATATATATATATATATATATATATATATATAAACCAATTGTCTGCTGTGGTAGAGGGTGACCAAGCAAGTGCTGATCCCCTGATTCCCAGCCTTCAGCAGCTAGTAGGTAGGTTACTCCACCACCTTGACAAGCAGCTAGTCCACCCAAGGGTTGTTCAACCGCCGGACAAGCGCACCCGGGTGTATAAGGGTTACTGTACAACCATATCCTCCACTCCCGCCACAAATCGAACCCGGGAATCTCCGCTGGAGTAGAGGCAGGAAGCATGTTAACAGACATACGAGAGAACAATGTCACCATCCGTCATCGAACACCACTACGTCTGTGTCACCAGCATCAACATCTCTCACCACAGCTGAGAGTCACTGAGCAGTTTGGTTAAGTAACGTCTGGTAACCTTCATGCGTGCAGCAGCAGCAGGGACCAGTATGCCGCTCACCAAGCTAAGCTACTTTCACTTCTATACTCGTCTGGCAGTATTGCAGAGTCTAGTGAGGCTGACCAGTCGACCAGCTGCACCTGTATGCATTCATCCCCTCACACCTCACCCTCCTAACCATCCCCTCACACCTCATTCTCCTCATCCTGTACACAGCCCTCACTCTCACACACCTCAACACATTACACCAGTACTTCTATCACACACACACACACACACACACACACACACACACTGTACACCTAACCTTCAATATCAATGAGTTATAACAATGGGAGGTGATAAAAAATGATGGAATAAACGATGCGTAATGAAAAACGGACGAAGACCGTGACAAAAGGGAAAATGAGCAACTAGATCCGAGTGAGAGAGAGAGACATTAACAGAGTCTCTCTCTCTCTCTCTCTCTCTCTCTCTCTCTCTCTCTCTCTCTCTCTCAACCATCATCTCCACCACCATAAGCACCAACATTTCCACAATCATCATTATCATCATCACCACCACTACCACCGTCTCCTCCATCACCATCACTTTCTCCACCACTACTACTACTACTACCATCAGTATCTCCACTACCATTACCAACGACCAACTCCTTCATTACCACCACCACCACCACGACCACTTTCTCCACCACTACCTCCTTTACCACCACCAACGACGTCGAGGCATCTCTGCATCGACTCTCAGCCCCCCCACCGCCCCACCCCCTCCATCAAGCTTCCCAAAACGACCACCCCCCTCCTCCCCCCACCCACGTAAGTATATATCCAGCCACAACGACCACGTACAGATTGCTATAAAAATAACCCCATTCCAACTCTTGTAAAAACCACCAACAACTCGTGGACAGATGACTGATGTGGCCGGTCCCTGACATTAATATAACTTGTGTACTGTAACTGTGCTGAAATTCCTTATTTAGTGACCCTATGTAATTGTATTTTGTGTATTTCTTATGGTATTTGTGTATTTTTTTTCATTTTATGGCTGATGTAATTGGCAATTGTTAATCATTATTATTGCTGTTGTTGTTTTTTTCTCTCTCTCTCACACACACACACCAAGCACATACACACACCAAGCACATACACACACACCATATACCAGCACATACACACACCAAGCACATACACACACACCAAGCACATACACACACACCAAGCACATACATACACACACACACCAAGCACATACATACACACACACACCAAGCACATACACACACCAAGCACATACATACACACATCTGTACATCCCTGGGCCTCACGTGAATCTACCTCCCAGTCCTACATTCAAGCTGGCCTCTTCCTCCTCCTCTTCCCCTCTTCCATCTCATCCTGGTAACATGCTATCTCCTCTTCCTCCTCCTCTTCCCCTCTTCCATCTCATCCTGGTAACCTGCTATCTCCTCTTCCTCCTCCTACTCTTCCATCTCCCCCCTTCCTCTTCCAACTCCTCTTCCACCCTCGTCTCCTCCTCCTCCTCCAGCCTACACTCTGGCCTACTTCACGGTTGTCTCACTTTCCCTTCGTCTCCTCTGCCTCCCGCCTCCTCTTCCTTCTACATCCTCCTCCTTCCTTCCCTCCTCCTCCTCCTCCTCCTCCTCCTTCGTTTTCAATGCTGCCGCTTATCCTGTTGTCACACTTTCTTTTCATCTACTCTCCTTACTCCTTCCTTTCCCTCTCCCTTTCTATCATCCTTAATCTCCTCCTTCCTCTCTCTCTTCCTTCCTTCCTTCCTTCTCTCTCTCTTACTCATGTATCGTATCTATGTTTTCTTTTTTAACTCTTTCTTCTTCCTCCTCTCAAACACACACACCTCCCTCCTTTCACACACACGCACAAACACGCACACTTCCACCTTTCACACATACGCGCGCGTACACGCACGCACTTAAAACTTTCACACATACGCCTGTACACGCACGCACTTAAAACTTTCACACATACGCCCATAGCGCGCGCACACACACACACACACACACACACACACACACACACACACACACACACACTCTATCTTTCACACATACACTCACAGCCAAGGAGGATTCCCGCACTCTCACATCATAAACATTCAACATAAACAACATTATTTCCCACCAGAGAGAGAGAGAGAGAGAGAGAGAGAGAGAGAGAGAGAGAGAGGGGGGGGGCCAGGGGAGGTGGGAGGAAGGGAGCGCCAGGAGGTCGTGACCAAGCAGACAGCTGGGAGATGAGAATTCACACCAGCCTGGCTGGGGCAGAAAGGTCCAGGGGTCAGGTGTGTGGAGGGGCTGGGGTGTGTGTGTGGAGGGGTTCAGGTGTGTGGTGGAGGGCTCAGGTGTGGTGTGAGGGGTTCAGGTGTGTGGTGGGAGGGGTTCAGGTGTGGTGGAGGGGTTCAGGTGTGGTGGAGGGTTCAGGTGGTGGGAGGGGTTCAGGGGGTGTGGTGGAGGGGCCAGGTGTGGTGGGAGGGGTTAGGTGGTGGGAGGGGGCCAGTGTGGTGGAGAGGCTAAGGTGTGGAGAGGCTAAGGTGTGGAGAGGCTCAGGTGTGTAGGTGTTAGGGGTGGAGGTGTTAGGGATGTAGGTGTCATGTGTGTAGGTGTCATGTGTGTAGGTGTGAGAGGTGTAGGTATCAGGTGTGTAGGTGTGAGATGTGTAGGTATGCAGGGGCTCAGGTGTATAGGAAGTAAAAGTACCGCAGAAATTATATAGGATGAGTACTAAGAGAGAGAGAGAGAGAGAGAGAGAGAGAGAGAGAGAGAGAGAGAGAGGCTAGCTTTCTCCCCCTACTGTGACCTTCACCTCTGACCTCATCACCATCTTACACAATAGGCCTCCTCGTCCCGCTGTAAAAACTACCTGTGTAATATCTCATTCAAATCCCACACCTGACTCTTAAGTTATCGTGCGGACAAGGTCGCGTTTATGAATGAACGGACGGACGGACGGACGGACGGACGTACGGACGGACGGACGGACGGACGTAAAGACAAGATGATGAGAACCTATAAGAATATTCCCCTCCAAAACTATTCTCTCGTGGTGATAAAACATTATTATTTAGAAAGTCGTATAAAAGTATTTATTTACGAGAGTCAAGACACAGTGGCGACAAATAAATAAACCCATATATATGAGTGTAAAATGTGCACGTACACACACAGTTGGGGGGGAGAGAGGAGAGAGAGAGAGAGAGAGAGAGAGAGGAGAGAGAGAGAGAGAGAGAGAGAGAGACGAGAGAGAGAGAGAGAGAGAATACCCTATTTATACACTGGGACTTACGTGGAATAGAGAGGGGTAAAGGAGGAAGGAGAAGGGAGGAAAAGAAGGTGAAGCAGGGGATAAAGAAGGAACTGAAGATGGGAGGAGAAAGGGTAGGAGAAGGGGGGAAGGAGAAGGGGGGAAGGAGAAGGTGGGGGAGAAAGGGGGGATGGAGGAGGCAGGGTCACACCACAGGGAAAAGTGAAAGACGGAGACTGAAGATAAAAGACAACTAAGAGATGACGGGGACGAAGAAGGAGGAGGAAGACTGTGATAAACTTGGAGGAGGAGGATGGTGAAGAACTAGGAGGAAGAGAAGGAGAAGATGGTGAGAACTAGGAGGAGGGGAGAGTGACACCTGGGGAGGAGAGAAATGGTGAAGGAAGAGAAAAAGAGGAAGAAGAACACAGATAACTTAAGAGACGGGGAGAGATGACAACTAGGGGTGAGGTGAAAGGAGATTATGGAAGATAAGAAGAAAGAAGAGAAGGAGAGAGGCAGAGAACAACTGGATAACCATCTAAAAAAAAAGGAAGGCGAAGGAAGGGGAGAGAGAGAGAGAGAGAGAGAGAGAGAGAGAGGAGAGAGAGAGAGAGAGAGAGAGAGAGAGAGAGAGAGAGAGAGAGAGAGAGAGTTGTTTTTCTCCACTTTCTCCCTCCCTGACGTATTGTACACTCGTATGTTTACATTATTCTTGTGGCCCGGGCACCAAGACCTCCCCTGTCTCGTCCTCTGCTTTCTCTCTCTTTATCTGCCTCTCTCTATCTACCATTTGGTTTCTTCCTTTCTGTGTGTGTCTTTATCCTCCATCTCCCCTTCCTACCTTCATCATTAATCACCAACCTGATAGCCGTCAGGGAAAGCTATACCCATCAGCTATTGCCAGATAAAAGCTATCACCCAGCCACATGCGCAATAGCCGCTTTGCCACCAGCAACACCCGGGACACAGAGCTAAGAGTAGGAACATGAAACTATAGTCTTCACGTGAAGGTATAGCCGAGAGGTACAGCTATAAACCGCAGGTAAAGCTACAGACCGTAGGTAAAATTATAGATAACAGGTAAAGTTATTAACCGCAGGTAAAGCTATGGACCGCAGGATCGGTACCGAGTCGGACAAAAATATTCCATCATCGTGTACTACACATTAAGCTGTTAGTACCTCCGACTGGTTCCTTTCACTGACAGTGGGAGGTGGTGGGAGGTAGGGCGGGTGAGGGAGGGAGGGGGGGGGTATTGGGTGGTGGGGTGAGGGAGGAGGGAGAAGCAAGGGGGTGAAGAGGTGAGGGGGAGGTATTGGGTGTGAGGGATTGAGGAGGAAGGAGGAAGGAGTTGAGGTTGTGGGGTGGATTGATGGATATGAGAGAGAGAGAGAGGGAGAGAGAGAGAGAGAGAGAGAGAGAGAGAGAGAGAGAGAGAGCACAACACACTGATGGATTACTTAAGATGAGTGAATTATTAATGGTGAGGATGGTGACGCTGGTGGTGAAAGTGACAAATGTGACTGCTGATGGTGACTGTTGGTGTAACTGGTGATGGTGACTTTTCAATGGTGATAGTGACTGGTAAAATGTAGTTGTGAGTGGCACATGGTAGTAGTAGAATTAAGCTGCTGAATGCTAAGTGGTGGTGGTGAACAGTTACTAAATGGTGGTTATGATTGGTGGAAATGGTAGGTGATGCTGGTAGCTGTATATAATTGTGGTGGTGATTGTGGTGGTCGTGAAGGCAACAATGACGGTGCTATTCTCTCGCAAGATTGACAATATTGCTGGTGAGTGTTGCAGGAAGGTGGTGAGTGTTGCAGGAAGGTGGTGAGTGTTGTAGGAAGGTGGTGAGTGTTGCAGGAAGGTAGTGAGTGTTGCAGAAAGGTGGTGAGTGTTGCAGAAAGGTAGTAAATGTTGCAGGAAGGTGGTGAGTGTTGCATAAAGGTAGTGAGTGTTGCAGGAAGGTGGTGAGTACAGTGAAGGTGGTGGAAGTGTTGCAGGAAGGTGGTGAGGTTATGGGGTAGTGCTGTAGTGAGGCAGCAGGAAGGTGGTGAGTGCTGTGGTGGAAGGTGGGGTGGTGGTGAGTGTTGCAGGAAGGTGGTGAGTGTTGCAGGAAGGTGGTGAGTGTTGCAGGAAGGTGGTGAGTGTTGCAGGAAGGTGGTGAGTGTTGCAGGAATGGCACTGAAAGGTTGTGTAAATATTTTGTATGGAGTCCCATTAATTCCTTGAGTACGATGGCTTAACCCTTGAGTACGATGGCTTAACTTATTGATTACGATGACTTAACCCTTGAGTACGATGGCTTAACTTATTGATTATGATGACTTAACCCTTGAGTGCGATGGCTTAACTTATTGATTACGATAAATTAACCCCTTTGAATACTATGATTTAACTGTTGCCTTTGAGTACGATGTCTTAATCCTTGAGTACAATGACCTATATCCTTGAGTACAACGATTTAGCCCCTCTAGTACGATGATTTAACCCTTTGACTAACGGTAACCCAATCCCTTCGAGGTTAAGCCACCATCCTCAGTGCGTTAAGCCATCATCCTCAGTGCGTTAAGCCATCATCCTCAGTGCGTTAAGCCATCATCCTCAGTGCGTTAAGCCATCACCCTCAGTGCGTTAAGCCATCACCCTCAGTGCGTTAAGCCATCACCCTCAGTGCGTTAAGCCATCACCCTCAGTGCGTTAAGCCATCATCCTCAGTGCGTTAAGCCATCGACCTCAGTGCGTTAAGCCATCACCCTCAGTGCGTTAAACCATCATCCTCAGTGTGTTGCCATCGACCTCAGTAAGTGTTAAGCCACTGACCTTGTGTGCGTTAAGCCATCGACCTCAGTGCGTTGGGGCCATCGACCTCAGTGTGTTAAGCCATCGACCTCAGTGTTAAGCCATCGACCTCAGTGCGTTAAGCCATCGACCTCAGTGCGTTAAGCCATCGACCTCAGTGCGTTAAGCCATCGACCTCAGTGCAGCAAACCATCGACCTCAGTGCAAGCCATCACCTCAGTGTTAAGCCATCGACTCAGTGCGTTAAGCCATCACCTCAGTGTTAAACCATCACCCTCAGTGCTAAGCCATCGACCTGTGTGCAGCAAACCATCATCCTCAGTGCGTTAAGCCATCGACCTCAGTGCGTTAAGCCATCACCCTCAGTGCGTTAAACCATCACCCTCAGTGCGTTAAGCCATCACCCTCAGTGCGTTAAGCCATCACCCTTTACAAAAATCTCTTAATATGGCGCACTAACCCGCCCTTACCACCGAGGACAGAGGAACGTGGGAAAGGTGTTGAAGTTAATTAAGGAAGGTGAATAGTGAGGAGTTACCTGTCGTAGGTCGGGTGAAGAATGCGTTTTAGTGTTTAAAAATGAATGTATTGGGAGTCGTGTTTGTGTTTTATTTGATGTAAGTTTGTTGTTTTGTGTTGTTTCTTTACTCTTAGTTTCGTGTTTGTTTGTTGGTGATAAAATAAATTATACTAACATACTATTAACCTCACTATATCACTATCACTATGTCTACATAATCACCACCACCACACACATCGTCACCACCAATCACCAACACACCACCACAACTACACCATCACAACACCACCAGCACACAACAACACTTATCACAATACCGATACATCACCACCATATCACCATCACAACACCAATACATCACCACCATATCACCATCACAACACCAATACATCACCACCATATCACCATCACAACACCAATACATCACCACCATATCACCATCACAACACCAATACATCACCACCATATCACCATCACAACACCACCATATCACCATCACAACACCAATACCTCACCACCATATCACCATCACAACACCAATACATCACCACCATATCACCATCACACCACCATCACATCGCCACCATATTACCATCACACCACCATCACATCACCATCATCACTACACAAGACTTACCAACAAATGTTGGGTCACGGGTGGCTGCCTCCATCCCTCTGTTGTTTAAATTAGCCAAGTGTGTGTGTGTGTGTGTGTGTGTGTGTGTGTGTGTGTGTGTGTGTGTGTGTAAGTGGAGAAAGGGGGAGGGAGGGAGGAAGAACTGTGAGGTGAGAGAAGACATGTGTTAGTGTAAGGGAGAGAGAGAGAGAGAGAGAGAGAGAGAGAGAGAGAGAAAAAAGACGCAGTGGGGGGGAGGGTGAGATTGTGTGAGGAAGGGAGAGAGAGAAAGGGAGGTGGAAGGGGAAGACGCAGCGTGGGGTCTAAGGGTCCGGGTATGCACAGGAAGAGTAGTAATAGCTTATTTGCATGACCCCGTGGAGCCATGCATGACCCATTATGACGTCATGGAGCTGTGCATGACTTGGCTGGGCCGTACATAAGTTTCTAAACCATTATCTCCGTAAATTATTTGACGAGATAAAGACTGAAAGAAGAATTTGAATGAGGGAGGAGGAGGAGGGAGGGAGGAAGGAGGGAGGAGGGATTCTGAATGAGAGGGAGAGGGAGCTGGAGGGAGGGAGGAGGAGGAGGAGAGGGAAGCGTGGTCTTAAATTAGCCAGATGTTGTGTAAGACCATAGGCAGGGGAAGATGGTTGATGACGAGGAGGAGAGAGGAAGAGGAGAATAAAGAGGAAGAGGAGAGGAGTGAGAGACAACATAGGATAGGAGGAGGGAAGGGTTGATGAGGGAGAGAGGGAGAGTCAATACGGAGAGGAGGGGCAGAGAAGGAAAGGAGAGGGGGGAGGGAGGAGGGAGGGGGAGGTGGGAGAGCAGGTAAAGGAGAGGAGGTAGTAGGGGAAGAAGAGGTGATAGGGGAGGAGGAGAGGAGGAGCAAGAGGAGGGGGAGGAGGAGGAGGAAGAGGAGGAGCAAGAGGAGGGGAGGAGAGGAGGTAGGGGGAAGAGGAGGGGAGGAGGAGGAGGTAGGGGAGGAGGAGGGTAGGGTGGAGGAGGAGGAGGATAGGGGTGGAGGAGGAGGAGGAGGAGGAGGAGGAGGAGGGGAGGAGGGGAGGAGGGGAGTGGAGGAGGAGGAGGGAGGAGGAGGAGGAGGAGAGGAGGAGGGGAGGAGGAGGGGAGGTAGGAGGAGAGGAGGTAGGGTGGAGGAGGAGGTAGGTGGAGGGGAGGAGGTAGGGTGGAGGAGGAGGAGGTAGGTGAGGAGAAGGTAGGTGGAGGAAGAGGTAGAGGGGAGGAGGAGGGAGGTAGGAGGAGGAGGTAGGGGAGGAGGAGGAGGTAGGGGGAGGAGGAGGTAGGGGGGAGGAGGGAGGAGGTAGGGAGGAGGAGGAGGTAGGAGGAGGGGAGGAGGAGGAGGTAGGAGGAGGAGGAGGTAGGGAGGAGGAGGAGGTAGGAGGAGGAGGAGGAGGAGGTAAGGAGGAGAGGAGGTAAGGGAGGAGGAGGGGGGAGAAGGAAGATATGGATAAAGAAGAAAGGGTTACACAAACATGGTGAAGGTAAGAGGGAACCTGAAGATGGCCTTGAAGGGGTCGGGGTCCAGGTAACACACACACACACACACACACACACAAGGAAAGGCATACACTGAGGGGGGAGGCTTACGGTGACGATGGAGGAGAAACACTAAGAACCAGAACAGTGACGATAACGAGAGAGAGGAGAGAGAGAGAGAGAGAGAGAGAGATAATGTCACTAATGTCGTGCACTCACCGTAAGGTCATTCATATATTCAAAACATTTCATCATTGTTAGAAAGCACGTTGTTATATCATCAAACAACCACCCACACAATCACCACACCAATACCCACCCACCCACCTAACACTACCCATCCACCCACAATGTCTGAGAATATTAGCAAGGTTGTGTATTGGTTTACCAGGGAGAAATTACCCCTCTCTCTCTCTCACTTATTAAAAAACTGAATCATCACAAGCAACAAACAGCGCCTGGCGTAGTCCTCTTCCACGTAGCAAATCGTACGCCTGTGGAATTTGCGCCAGACGAACCTTCGCTCACTTTCTATAATCACCAGTGGCGTTCTTTTTGTTTAATGGTGCGAGCGCTAAATACTGCCGGAGTACAACGCCACACACACACACACGAGCCATCATGGTGACCTGCACACACACACCAGTCAGCCATCGTGTGTCTAGTGATGCGTGCCTGGTGTGCCTGAGGTGTACCTGGTGAGCATGGTGAAGTGTACCTGGTGTGGTGACCTAACTCGCCACCACTATCTGAGCTGACCGCCATCAACACCATCATATCTATTACACAGAGTCTACGTCGCCTCAGCCGTCAGGAAGCCGCGACACAACGCCTTCCTCTGCAGTGTGAGGTACTAAGGGTCTCGAAGGGCAGCGCCGTACACTATAAAGGTACACCGAGACGTCCTCCATTCCTCACCACACACACACACACACACACACACACACACACCCCTTCAGGCAAAATAGTGACCCAGAGCTCATGACCCCCAGGCTCATCAGTGATCCCCAGAGCCTCCCCAGAATGACCCCAGAGAGAGAGAGAGAGAGAGAGAAGGGGAAGTGGAGGAGGAAGAGGGAAGAGGAGGAGGGGGAAGAGGAGGAGGGGAAGAGGAGGGAGGAGGAGGGGAAGAGGAGGAGGAGGAGGGGGAAGAGGAGGAAGGAGGAGGGGGAGAGGAGGGAGGAGGAGGGGAAGAGAGGATGAGGGGAAGAGGAGGAGGAGGGGAAAAGGGGAGGGGAGGGGGAGGGGGAAGAGGAAAGAGGAGGTAAGAGGAGGTAAAGAGGAGGGAAGAGAAGGGAAGAGAAGGGAAGAGGAGGGGAAGAGAGAAGGGGAAGAGGAGGGGGAAGAGGAGGGGGAAGAGAGAGGGGAAGAGGAGGGGGAAGAGGAGGAGGGGAGAGAGAGGGGAAGAGGAGGAGGGGGAAGAGGAGGAGGGGAAGAGAGGAGGGGGAAGAGGAGGAGGGGGAAGAGGAGAGGGGAAGAGGAGGAGGGGAAGAGGAGGAGGGGAAGAGGAGGAGGGAGGAAGAGGAGGAGGGGGAAGAGAGGGGGAAGAGAGAGGGGGAAGAGGAGGAGGGGGGAAGAGGAGGAGGGGGAAGAGGAGAGGGGAAGAGGAGGAGGGGAAGAGAGAGGGGAAGAGGAGGAGGGGGAAGAGGAGGAGGGGAAGAGGAGGGGAAGAGGAGGGGAAGAGGAGGAGGGGAAGAGGAGGAGGGGAAGGAGGAGGAGGGAAGAGGAGGGGGAGGGGGAAGAGGGGAAGAGAAGAGAGGAGGGGAAGAGGAAGAAGAGGATGGGGGAGAGGGGAAGAGGAGGATGGGGGAGAGGAAGAGGAGGATGGGGAGAGGAAGAGGAGGATGGGGGAGAGGAAGAGGAGGATGGGGAGAGGAAGAGGAAGATGGGGAGAGGGGGAAGAAGAGGAGGAGGAGGGAGGAAGCGACCAGGTGTTGATGATGACAAAGTGTACGTGTGAGAAGAAGGTAAAGTAAGGTGTGTTCTATGTACACGTGCCACTACCACCATCACCACGACTACCACCATCACCACGACTACCACCATCACCACGACTACCACCATCACCACGACTACCACTCTCACTACAATAAACCCTCTTCCCTCCCCCCATACCCTCCTGCTCCCCTTTCACCTCCTGCCACTTTCTCCATCACTGTACACCTTCCTCACCCACCACCCTCCCTCCATCTGCCTCTCCCTTACCCACCCTCCCTCCCTCATCCACCTACCCTCCCTCCATCTCCCTCACCCACCTACCCTCCCTCTCATCTCCTCACCCACCTACCTCCCTGCTCCATCGCCACCAACCACCACCAGAATACTGACGACGCGTACCTCCTCACTACCATCCACCAGTGACCTCCACAGTACTGTAGGTCCGTGTA